>NC_060902.1:318644-328644 GCF_014805685.1 Silurus meridionalis
GAGAGAGAGAGAGCGTGAGAGAGAGAGAGAGCGTGAAAGAGAGAGAGAGAGAGAGAGAGAGAGAGAGAGGGAGAGAGAGAGTAAAAGAGAGAGCGAGAGAGGGAGAGAGAGAGAGAAAACATGATGAAATGTATAGAAAATTATTTTAAAAAATCTATTAGTTGAATATTAATGTATGGAATAAAGGATTTTGTTGCGGGTGCAGTAGATGTGAGAAGATCGAGTCTCACCCCTGACCTCACACACACACACTGATTAGCCTGTGCTAGCATGCTGTGAAATAGGCTAGAAATAATTAGCTAATAGCGCTCTAGAATTAGGAAGTGTTCTGTATATTCAGCTGGATTTTGCTAACAATCATCAGCATCTAAAAATCTACAAACGTATCAAGTCAGATTGAGGTGTAAAATACGTGTGACGCTGAGACGGGGGCGAGACTCGTCCATCTGAGGCACTTTAGGACATAAGAATAGTGACCATCATTCAGACCACAAAGCTCATCATTTCATGTACCTGAACAAGGGAAAGTGAGGGGGAGTGGACAAAGGAGTTTTACAGAGCGTATTGGAACACAGCCGTGAAATGAGCTGTGGTGAGAGGAACTGAATTGAAATCCGGTGTGGAGTGGTGGAGACGTGAGCAGGACCTGAGCGTGTTACTCGCAGCACCTTCACACCTCCATCAGATTTAATGCCTTGTGTTTCATTCGAATGTATTTCGCATTTTCATGTTCTCAATGCAGTGTTTCTATCTGAGCTGGTGTGTGTGTGTGTGTGTGTGTGTGTGTGTGTGTGTGTGTGTGTGTGTGTGTGTGTGTGTGTGTGTGTGTGTGTGTGTGTGTGTGTGTGTGTGTGTCTTTGCCAATTGTGCCATTAAAATCATACACGAGCTGAATGTGTTTTAGTGTAGATACAGAACAGAGGGATGATGGAGTGAAAGAGGAAGATGAGTGTAGATACAGAACAGAGGGATGATGGAGTGAAAGAGGAGGATGAGTGTAGATACAGAACAGAGGATGATGGAGTGAAAGAGGAGGATGAGTGTAGATACAGAACAGAGGGATGATGGAGTGAAAGAGGAAGATGAATGTAGATACAGAACAGAGGGATGATGGAGTGAAAGAGGAAGATGAATGTAGATACAGAACAGAGGGATGATGGAGTGAAAGAGGAGGATGAGTGTAGATACAGAACAGAGGGATGATGGAGTGAAAGAGGAAGATGAGTGTAGATACAGAACAGAGGATGATGGAGTGAAAGAGGAAGATGAGTGTAGATACAGAACAGAGGGATGATGGAGTGAAAGAGGAAGATGAGTGTAGATACAGAACAGAGGGATGATGGAGTGAAAGAGGAGATGAGTGTAGATACAGAACAGAGGGATGATGGAGTGAAAGAGGAGATGAGTGTAGATACAGAACAGAGGATGATGGAGTGAAAGAGGAAGATGAGTGTAGATACAGAACAGAGGGATGATGGAGTGAAAGAGGAAGATGAGTGTAGATACAGAACAGAGGGATGATGGAGTGAAAGAGGAGGATGAGTGTAGATACAGAACAGAGCGATGATGGAGTGAAAGAGGAAGATGAGTGTAGATACAGAACAGAGCGATGATGGAGTGAAAGAGGAGGATGAGTGTAGATACAGAACAGAGGGATGATGGAGTGAAGAGGAAGATGAGTGTAGATACAGAACAGAGGGATGATGGAGTGAAGAGGAGGATGAGTGTAGATACAGAACAGAGGGATGATGGAGTGAAAGAGGAGGATGAGTGTAGATACAGAACAGAGGGATGATGGAGTGAAAGAGGAAGATGAGTGTAGATACAGAACAGAGGGATGATGGCGTGAAAGAGGAGGATGAGTGTAAATACAGAACAGAGCGATGATGGAGTGAAAGAGGAGGATGAGTGTAAATACAGAACAGAGCGATGATGGAGTGAAAGAGGAAGATGAGTGTAAATACAGAACAGAGCAATGATGGAGTGAAAGGAGGATGAGTGTAAATACAGAACAGAGGGATGATGGAGTGAAAGAGGAAGATGAGTGTAGATACAGAACAGAGGGATGATGGAGTGAAAGAGGAGGATGAGTGTAGATACAGAACAGAGGGATGATGGAGTGAAAGAGGAAGATGAGTGTAGATACAGAACAGGCGATGATGGAGTGAAAGGAGGATGAGTGTAAATACAGAACAGAGGATGATGGGTGAAAGAGGAAGATGAGTGTAAATACAGAACAGAGGGATGATGGAGTGAAAGAGGAGATGAGTGTAGATACAGAACAGAGGATGATGGAGTGAAAGAGGAGGATGAGTGTAGATACAGAACAGAGGGATGATGGCGTGAAAGAGGAGGATGTGTAGATACAGAACAGAGGATGATGGAGTGAAAGAGGAAGATGAGTGTAAATACAGAACAGAGGATGATGGGTGAAAGAGGAAGATGAATGTAGATACAGAACAGAGCGATGATGGAGTGAAAGAGGAAGATGAGTGTAAATACAGAACAGAGGGATGATGGGTGAAAGAGGAAGATGAGTGTGTGTGTGTGTGTGTGTGTGTGTGTATGTGTGTATATATGTGTGACGCATCACACTCATTTGACACTGGACCTCCTGGAGTGTTTAAAGGCTCTGGCATGGAGAAGCTGGTGTTGGATCTGTGATGATCTCAGATGTTGAGCTATTTTATGAGTTACTCAGTAGCTCCTGGTTTTATAACCATAATGACTGTAGATACAGAACAGAGGGATGATGGAGTGAAAGAGGAGGATGAGTGTAGATACAGAACAGAGCGATGATGGAGTGAAAGAGGAAGATGAGTGTAGATACAGAACAGAGGATGATGGAGTGAAAGAGGAGGATGAGTGTAAATACAGAACAGAGCGATGATGGAGTGAAAGAGGAAGATGAGTGTAGATACAGAACAGAGGGATGATGGAGTGAAAGAGGAGGATGAGTGTAGATACAGAACAGAGGGATGATGGAGTGAAAGAGGAAGATGAGTGTAGATACAGAACAGAGCGATGATGGAGTGAAAGAGGAAGATGAGTGTAGATACAGAACAGAGGGATGATGGAGTGAAAGAGGAAGATGAGTGTAGATACAGAACAGAGGGATGATGGAGTGAAAGAGGAAGATGAGTGTAGATACAGAACAGAGGGATGATGGAGTGAAAGAGGAGGATGTGTAGATACAGAACAGAGGGATGATGGAGTGAAAGAGGAAGATGAGTGTAAATACAGAACAGAGGGATGATGGAGTGAAAGAGGAGGATGAGTGTAGATACAGAACAGAGGATGATGGAGTGAAAGAGGAGGATGAGTGTAGATACAGAACAGAGGATGATGGAGTGAAAGAGGAAGATGAGTGTAGATACAGAACAGAGCGATGATGGAGTGAAAGAGGAGGATGAGTGTAGATACAGAACAGAGGGATGATGGAGTGAAAGAGGAAGATGAGTGTAGATACAGAACAGAGCGATGATGGAGTGAAAGAGGAGGATGAGTGTAAATACAGAACAGAGGGATGATGGAGTGAAAGAGGAGGATGAGTGTAAATACAGAACAGAGCAATGATGGAGTGAAAGAGGAGGATGAGTGTAAATACAGAACAGAGGATGATGGAGTGAAAGAGGAAGATGAGTGTAGATACAGAACAGAGGGATGATGGCGTGAAAGAGGAGGATGAGTGTAAATACAGAACAGAGCGATGATGGAGTGAAAGAGGAGGATGAGTGTAAATACAGAACAGAGCGATGATGGAGTGAAAGAGGAAGATGAGTGTAAATACAGAACAGAGCAATGATGGAGTGAAAGAGGAGGATGAGTGTAAATACAGAACAGAGGGATGATGGAGTGAAAGAGGAAGATGAGTGTAGATACAGAACAGAGGGATGATGGAGTGAAAGAGGAGGATGAGTGTAGATACAGAACAGAGGGATGATGGAGTGAAAGAGGAAGATGAGTGTAGATACAGAACAGGCGATGATGGAGTGAAAGAGGAGGATGAGTGTAGATACAGAACAGAGGATGATGGAGTGAAAGAGGAAGATGAGTGTAGATACAGAACAGAGCGATGATGGAGTGAAAGAGGAGGATGAGTGTAGATACAGAACAGAGGGATGATGGGTGAAAGAGGAAGATGAGTGTAAATACAGAACAGAGGGATGATGGAGTGAAAGAGGAAGATGAGTGTAGATACAGAACAGAGGGATGATGGAGTGAAGAGGAAGATGAGTGTAGATACAGAACAGAGGATGATGGAGTGAAAGAGGAAGATGAGTGTAGATACAGAACAGAGGGATGATGGAGTGAAAGAGGAAGATGAGTGTAGATACAGAACAGAGGGATGATGGAGTGAAAGAGGAAGATGAGTGTAGATACAGAACAGAGGGATGATGGGTTTTTTTCTCGCTGTACTTTAGGAAAATGCGATGTGTTTCAATATCTTCATCTCTCCATCACTTTTCATCTCTCCATCACTTTTCATCTCTCCATCTCACTGCTTCTGCTCTTCTCTGTGACTTCAGCAGTTTATTGCAGTTTGGACCGAATGCTTTTAATTCATGTGAGATGTTAAAGATGTTTTTCTACTTTGAACTGCACTCAAAAAAATAAATACATAAAACTCCAAAATAATAAATGCTTTATACAGACGTGTGTTTGTGTGTGTGTGTGTGTGTGTGTGTGTGTGTGTGTGTGTGTGTGTGTGTGTGTGTGTATGTGTGTATATATGTGTGACGCATCACACTTATTTGACACTGGACCTCCTGGAGTGTTTAAAGGCTCTGTTATGGAGAATCTGGTGTTGGATCTGTGATGATCTCAGATGTTGAGCTATTTTATGAGTTGCTCAGTAGCTCCTGGTTTTATAACCATAATGACTGTATAAGACTGTAGAAGGAACATCACTCATAATCACACACTCCAGTACTCATGTTAGTTCTCACTCTCCAGTGTTCTGTAGTGTTTAAAGACTATAATCACACTCTTGATGTCACCCAAATGAGGATGAGGTTCTGCTTTTGAGTCTGGTTCCTCTCAAGGTTTCTTCCTCATAACATCTAAGGGAGTTTTTCCTTCACCACAGACTCCATGGTGATCATCAGAGATAAACACACACCATTCACCTTCACTGTTAAATTCTGTAAAGCTGCTTTGAGACAATGTGTGTTGTGAAAAGTGCAATAGAAATAAACTTGACCCACACACCGACACATCACACCCACACACCGACACGCCAAACTCACACACCGACACGTCACACCCACACACCGACACGCCACACCCACACACCGACACGCCACACCCACACCGACCGCCACACCCACACCGACACGCCACCCACACACCGACACGCCACACCCACACACCGACACGCACACCCACACACCGGCACGCCACACCCACACCGACACGCCACACCCACACCGACACGCCACACCCACACACCCACACCGACACGCCACACACCGACCACGCCACACACACACCGACACGCCACACACACACCGACACGCCAAACTCACACACCGACACGTCACACCCACACCGACACGCCAAACACACACACCGACCGCCACACCCACACACCGACCGCCACACCCACACACCGACACGCCACACCCACACACCGACCGCCACACACACACCGACACGCCACACACCGACACGCCACACACACACCGACACGCCACCCACACACCGACACGCCACACCCACACACCGACACATCACACACACACCGACACGTCACACACACCGACGCCAAACTCACACCGACACGCCACACCCACACACCGACACGCCACACCCACACACACCGACACGCCACACACACACCGACACGCCACACCACACACCGACACCCACACACCGACATCACACCCACACCGACACGCCACACCCACACACCGACACGCCACACACACACCGACACGCCAAACTCACACACCGACCGCCACACACACACCGACACGCCAAACTCACACACCGACACCCACACACCACACACCGACACGCCACACACACACCGACACGCCACACTCACACACCGACACGCCACACACACACCGACACGCCACAGTCACACACCGACCGTCACACCCACACACCGACCGCCAAACTCACACCGACCGTCACACCCACACACCGACACGCCAAACACACACACCGACCGTCACACTCACACACCGACACGCCAAACTCTCACACCGACCGTCACAGTCACACCGACCGTCACACACACCGACCGCGTCACAGTCACACACACCGACACGCCAAACTCACACACCGACACGCCAAACTCACACACCGACCGTCACACTCTCACACCGACACGCCACACCCACACACCGACACGTCACACTCACACACCGACACGTCACACTCACACCGACACATCACACTCACACCGACATGCCACACCCACACACCGACACGCCAAACTCACACACCAACACGTCACACTCACACACCGACACGCCACCCACACACCGACCGTCACACTCTCACACCGACACGTCACAGTCACACACCTTCACGTCACACTCACACACACCGACACGTCACACTCACACACCGACACGTCACACTCACACACACCGACCGCCACACCCACACCGACCGCCACACCCACACACACCGACGCCAAACTCACACACCGACACGCCAAACACACACCGACCGTCACACTCACACACCGACACGCCACACCCACACACCGACACGTCACACACACACACCGACACGCCACACCCACACACCGACACGCCAAACACACACACGCCAAACTCACACACCAACACGTCACACTCACACCGACACGCCACACCCACACACCGACCGTCACACCCACACACCGACACGTCACACTCACACACCGACCGTCACACTCACACACCGACGCCAAACTCACACCGACCGCGTCACAGTCACACACCGACACGCCACACTCACACACCGACACGCCACACCCACACACCGACACGCCACACTCACACACCGACACATCACACTCACACACCGACGCCACACCACACACCGACGCCACACTCACACACCGACACGTAAACTCACACACCGACACGCCAAACACACACACCGACACGCCACACTCACACACCGACATGCCACACCCACACACCGGCACGCCACACCCACACACCGACACGCCACAGTCACACACCTTCACGCCACACTCACACACCGACACGTCACACTCACACACCGACACGCCAAACTCACACACCGACACGCCACACTCACACACCGACACGTCACACTCACACACCGACACGCCACACCCACACACCGACACGCCACACTCACACACCGACACGCCACACCCACACACCGACACGCCACACCCACACCGACACGTCACACTCACACCGACACGTCACACTCACACACCGACAAGTCACACTCACACACCGACACGCCACACCCACACACCGACACGTCACACCCACACACCGACACGTCACACCCACACACCGACCGCCACCCACACACCGACCGACCGTCACACCACACACCGACCGACCGTCACACTCACACACCGACACGTCACACCCACACACCGACACATCACACCGACACGTCACACTCACACACCGACACGGCACACCCACAGACCGATGTTCTGACATGTCACACTCACACACCGACACGGCACACCCACAGACCGATGTTCTGACACGTCACACTCAAACACCGACACGGCACACCAGATAAAAACATTTTCACACTTTATTAAAGACGTCTCACAAACACCAGGAGCTCTGACACTTTCATCCCAAACAGTTTCAGTGCTGCCCTTATTTCATAGTGTGACGAGTTTTTACAGCACTTTATCTCATAGTAATAATAAAAAGAAGATGGAAGAGGAGAAGGAGGAGAAGAAGGAGGAGGAGAAGAAGAGGAACTTTAAATGGAGTAATATGTTTGTCAGTATTCTGTTCTTTTTACATGAAATTCATTTTCTTTTTTGGTCCAAATTGAGGAGCCTGAGACCTGCTCCTCAGTGTGGGAATACTGCTTCTAGTTTTACACTGAAGCCATGATGTCAGCAAAGTTAACATCTAATAGAAGCTAACAGCTACCAGGTTAGCATTGTGCGCATTTCGTAAAACTCTGAACAACGTGTTGAAGCATTTGTAAAAAATTTAAACATTAACACTGCTGATTTTCTCCATGTCCTAAACGCTACCTCACTAAACTGTAACACTGGTGTAAAGCTTGAACAAAGTGTTTTTTTACAGTTTGAGATGGAGCAGGTGATGATATCTTCATGTTCCTGTGTTCAAAACTGCAGTGGAGCTGCTGAGACTCTTCCTCAGGAATGTGTGAAATGTTTGAACTTTCGCTCAGTCTCTTTATGGAGACCAGGAGCGTGAGATGAGCTTGTAGAAGGAAGAACCGCAGAACCGTAGTGATGCTGTAGTTGTTGTGGTGGTGATTGTTGTCATGGTTGTTATTGATCTGCACCACCAGCTGTTCTCCTGGCACGTTTTCTCGGTGAAGCTCTCGGAGACGCTTTATCTAAAAAAATTTATAAAATAAAAACAAGAAAGAGGAAGCAAGACATGATGAGTTGATTATAAACCTGAGTGTGAGGTTTTAGTAAACCAGGTCTTAGTGAACGTGACATTTACTAAGGGCTGTAATATTAAGCTACACCAATCATCTCATTTCCAGACTTTGCTGCAGGTTTAGTGGATTTTCTCTCAGTCTTCGTGTAATACACACTAATATATTACACATGACTTATTTTTTTTTGTTTTCCCTGCCAATCATTTCTCAGCCAGTCAGAACACAGGGCAGTAGATTAAGTTGTGAAACCTGGTGGTGGTAGCACACTGTGAGCAGTAGAGTTTTTATTGATAGAAACTCACTCATGGCATTGAGAGTTTCCTGTGGAATCCAGCTAATGTCCACGTCGTTCATCCCTCTAGTTCCTGTTTCAACCTTCACAGGAAGTCGCTTCCTCTGTAATTACAAAGTTTACAGGTTATAACCAGACAGTGATATATGACAGAGTATGTTCCAGCTCTAATACACCATTCGAGATCGACTCTTTTAAAGTAAAAAGGTACGCACCGTGCGAGACTCCAGGACATGATACATGCCGAAGAGCACGAGGAAGATCAAACCGCCCAGGAAGATGTACATGAACATCCTGTAAACACGACGTCGTGTTGATTAAGTCTCTCGCAGAACACAAACGAATAATTCATTACACTCATCCGGCATATATCTTTCCAATTTATACTTCTGTAAATGCCCCCAAATCACTTGCATTAAATCAATAATATGAATGTAAACATTTACGTTTCTCCGTCCAGACCCTCGCCCAGTTCAGTGATCGTCACCGTCTGGTTAAAAACTGCACTCTGGAAAACATTTCCCTTTAAAAGACAAACAAAATTAGAATTAGAGTCAAATCTCTTCCAAAGATTCAGCATTAATATTACACAAACACAGCAGCAGCATTGTGAATACACACACACACACACATAAATAAAGGTGTGATGTGGTGGTGAACCTCAGAGTTGTGGTAGTTGAGCAGAATGACGAGGCCGAAAGGACGTCCGGACATCGGCTGTGCGGGAATGAACGAGTACTCAAACGACGCCTGTTTCTCCGGCTGCACCACGGCATCCAGCTGCAGAGCGGTGAACTACACACACACACACACACACACATCACAACATCACTCACACATTACATCGTATACACAAATATCGTATTTATAAACACCTTCGTATATGACAACATCCTATACAACATCTTATACTGCTGGCTGTACATGTGATCAGATATTACTGTTATCACTATTATTATTATTATGATGATGATGATGAAGATAATGATGATGATGATGATGATTGTGTTAAAGATCAGCTGAAGGTCAAGACTCACATTCTGGATATAGAACTGGTAGTCCTGTGGGTAACGGAATGAAGCCTCGAGAGAGCGAACTGTAAAATCCTGAGTT
>NC_060902.1:331144-333644 GCF_014805685.1 Silurus meridionalis
GTGTGTGTGTGTGTGTGTGTGTGTGTGTGTGTTCTCTGCAGGCTTCTGGGCGTTTCAGGGTTCCAGTGGGCTGTGGGGTGTGTTAGCAGCCATCACTGCACTCCTGCTCCTCTCTTTCTGCTGCAATATTTTATGCTGCGTTCAAAAACGTCTGGCAGGTGAGATCACGTTAAACTGGTAGCCGTACACGTTTATTACAAACCAGCTAAATTACTATTAATGTGTATTACACACACCGAGCACTGAGATCACACACCGGTGTAACGGTACACGTATTCGTATTCAGCTACACAATCGTATTTTCCCTTTTTACATGTGGAACACGGTTCTCCGCCTCACAGTTGGAGCGCAGTATCACTGTTTATTTTATTGTTAAACTTGAAAACATACACAACAATGCCAGGGGTATAAAAAAAAAAAAACCTTGAGTTAGTGCAGTGTCACTGTGGCCTTTCTGTCACTTTCTGCATTTTTACAAAAGTCTAGCACTACTGATTCTTTAGCGTTTTATGTACAGCTTCAAGAATTTCTTTTAAAAAGAGAAAAATCCTGAGAATTCCACATGTTGAATGAAGGATGGAAGGAATGAAGCCATTTGTTAAAGTCTGCGGAATTAAGTAGAACAGTTAAGTAGATCATATCTTTAGAAAATGTCATATTACATTTAAAACACACACACACACACACACACACACACACACACACACACACACACACACACACACACACACACACACATTTATTTGCCCATCTGTATTACCCAAACGATGTCTAACACGTGTAAAGAATTTCATAAATGTTTTTCATTTATGTAATTTTATTTAACCAATTTAAGTTGTGATAATTTATTTATTTATAATAGAATTTGATTTATTCTATTTTATTTTTAGATTATTACAAGTAAGCAGGCATTTTATTTAAAATTGTAGTTTTAAAATTTTAACTGTTGATGTTTACAAATGTTAATAATTATAAACTGTGTTAATAATAAAAAGGCAAGCAATTTTATGTTTTGCATTTCTTCCCTGTAACTGTACTGAAACCGTGACTTAAAAACTGAGGTATGTACTTTGGTTATATATATAAAACTATACAGAGATCAGGCTTAACATTAGAACATTAGAACATTCTGAGTGGTGAAGTGAAGAACACTGATGATCTTCATCATGGCACCTGTTAGTGGGTGGATTTATTTATTAAGCAACAGGTGAACATTTTATCCTCAAAGTTGATGTTGGAAACAGGAAAAATGGGCGAGTGTAAGGATTTGAGCGAGTTTGACAAATTGTGACGTCTAGACGTCTGGGTCAGAGCATCTCCAAAACTGCAGCTCTTGTGGGATGTTCCTGGTCTGCAGTGGTCAGAATCTATCAAAAGTGCTTCAAGGAAGGAACAGTGGTGAACCGCCGACAGGGTCGTAGGGTCGAGGATCATTGATACACGTGTGGAGTGAAGGCTGGTCCGTGTGGTCCGATCCAACAGACAAGCTCCTGTAGCTCAAACTGCTGAAGAAGTTCATGTTTGATGGGTCATGACTGTTTTAGCAGCAGAAAGGGACCAACACAATATTAGGAAGGTGGTCATGATGTTATGGTCGTATGTACATATGAGTGTGTGTGTGTGTGTGTGTGTGTGTGTGTGTGTGTGTGTGTGTGTGTGTGTGTGTGTGTGACAGGGACAGTGCACAATATCTCATTTCCTTTTTGTCCTCAACTAAAGGTAAAAAGTTTCTGCCCAAATTCAGGAGGAGGTAAAATAATTAAAATCACACACACACACACACACACACACACACACACACACACACACACACACACACACACACATTTTGTACATATGTTGTATACATCTTATACAGATGTTGTGTGAATGTTGTGTGAATGTTGTATGAACACTGTGTAAATGTTGTATGAATGTTGTATAAATGTTGTGTAAATGTTGTATGAATGTATGAATGTTGTATAGAACATTGGATGTTGTGTGAATGTGATTGTTGTATGGATGTTGTATAGAACATTGTATGAATGTTGTATAGATGTTTTATAAATGCTGTATGATTGTTAGTGATATTGTGTTTTGTTTCAGTGTGAGTCTAAAAAACAGAGAGATGGAGGAAAACCCGATTTACGGCAACATCACCTATACACAAACACACAACGGTGAGAGAGAAGATGTTGTAAATATAATTTTAGTAAAAATATTGTAACAGAGGCATTTGTGTGTAAAGTGTGTGTTGTGTTTTGTATTTAGATGATAAACAGAAAGTGGAAACTCAATCTGAGGTAAATTTTCTTCATAAGAACTAAATATTTTTATGTCTGTTCTTTACTGTGAATTCACTGTACTTCATAAAAAATAATAATGATTACACACTACTGAGTACACTACTAATTACACACTACTGAGTACACACTACTGAGTACACACTACTGATTACACACTACTGAGTACACACTACTGATTACACACTACTGATTACACACTACTGAGTACACACTAC
>NC_060902.1:338644-343644 GCF_014805685.1 Silurus meridionalis
TATCCTCCTAAACCCCACTGTACATCCTCCTAAACCCCACTGTATATCCTCCTAAACCCCACTGTACACCCTCCTAAACCCCACTGTATATCCTCCTAAACCCCACTGGACATCCTCCTAAACCCCACTGTACACCCTCCTAAGCCCCACTGTATATCCTCCTAAACCCCACTGTACACCCTCCTAAACCCCACTGTATATCCTCCTAAACCCCACTGTATATCCTCCTAAACCCCACTGTATATCCTCCTAAACCCCACTGTACATCCTCCTAAACCCCACTGTATATCCTCCTAAACCCCACTGTACATCCTCTTAAACCCCACTGTATATCCTTCTAAACCCCACTGTACATCCTCCTAAACCCCACTGTACACCCTCCTAGACCCCACTGTACACCCTCCTAAACCCCACTGTATATCCTCCTAAACCCCACTGTACATCCTCCTAAACCCCACTGTATATCCTCCTAAACCCCACTGTACATCCTCCTAAACCCCACTGTACACCCTCCTAGACCCCAATGTACACCCTCCTAAACCCCACTGTATATCCTCCTAAACCCCACTGTACACCCTCCTAAACCCCACTGTACATCCTCTTAAACCCCACTGTACATCCTCCTAAACCCCACTGTATATCCTCCTAAACCCCACTGTACATCCTCCTAAACCCCACTGTACACCCTCCTAAACCCCACTGTATATCCTCCTAAACCCCACTGTACACCCTCCTAAACCCCACTGTATATCCTCCTAAACCCCACTGTATATCCTCCTAAACCCCACTGTACACCCTCCTAGACCCCACTGTATATCCTCCTAAACCCCACTGTATATCCTCCTAAACCCCACTGTACATCCTCCTAAACCCCACTGTACACCCTCCTAAACCCCACTGTACACCCTCCTAAACCCCACTGTATATCCTCCTAAACCACACTGTACACCCTCCTAAACCCCACTGTATATCCTCCTAAACCCCACTGTATATCCTCCTAAACCCCACTGTACACCCTCCTAAACCCCACTGTATATCCTCCTAAACCCCACTGTATATCCTCCTAAACCCCACTGTACACCCTCCTATATCCTCCTAAACCCCACTGTACACCCTCCTAAACCCCACTGTATATCCTCCTAGACCCCACTGTACACCCTCCTAAACCCCACTGTATATCCTCCTAAACCCCACTGTACACCTCCTAAACCCCACTGTACATCCTCCTAAACCCCACTGTACATCCTCCTAAACCCCACTGTATATCCTCCTAAACCCCACTGTACATCCTCCTAAACCCCACTGTACACCCTCCTAAACCCCACTGTATATCCTCCTAAACCCCACTGTACACCCTCCTAAACCCCACTGTATATCCTCCTAAACCCCACTGTACACCTCCTAAACCCCACTGTATATCCTCCTAAACCCCACTGTACACCCTCCTAAACCCCACTGTATATCCTCCTAAACCCCACTGTACACCCTCCTAAACCCCACTGTACACCTCCTAAACCCCACTGTATATCCTCCTAAACCCCACTGTACATCCTCCTAAACCCCACTGTATATCCTCCTAAACCCCACTGTACATCCTCCTAAACCCCACTGTATATCCTCCTAAACCCTACTGTATATCCTCCTAAACCCCACTGTACACCCTCCTAAACCCCACTGTATATCCTCCTAAACCCCACTGTACACCCTTCTAAACCCCACTGTATATCCTCCTAAACCCCACTGTACACCTCCTAAACCCCACTGTATATCCTCCTAAACCCCACTGTACACCCTCCTAAACCCCACTGTATATCCTCCTAAACACCACTGTATATCCTCCTAAACCCCACTGTACACCCTCCTAAACCCCACTGTATATCCTCCTAAACACCACTGTATATCCTCCTAAACCCCACTGTACACCCTCCTAAACCCCACTGTATATCCTCCTAAACCCCACTGTATATCCTCCTAAACCCCACTGTATATCACTGTATTTTGCACCTTTAATAGTTTTTTATTACACTACACTGTTATTATACTACACTGTTTTACTGCTGTTCTTTGCACCTCTTGACTGCTGCTGTTTTTTTTGCACTACACTGTTAATACACTACACTGTTATTATACTACACTGTTATAACACTAAACTGTTATTACACTACACTGTTATTATACTACACTGTTATTACACTACACTGTTATTATACTACACTGTTATTACACCACACTGTTATTACACTACACTGTTATTACACTACACTGTTATTATACTACACTGTTATTACACTACACTGTTATTACACTACACTGTTATTACACTACACTTTTATTACACTACACTGTTATTACACTACACTGTTATTACACCACTCTGTTATTACACTACACTGTTATTACACTACACTTTTATTACACTACACTGTTATTACACTACACTGTTATTACACCACTCTGTTATTACACTACACTGTTATTACACTACACTGTTATTATACTACACTGTTATTACACTACACTGTTATTACACTACACTGTTACTTATACTACACTGTTTTACTGCTGTTCTTTTGCACTACACTGTTCTGTTTATATTCACTGTAGTGTTTTCACTTCTCCTCACACAGTTCTGTATAATCAGAGTGTACAGCAGGTTTACTGGTCGGCGCTTCTCGGGTTTTGTGTCTTGTGTTTTTTGTTTGCACTCGATGCACTTTATGTAGTTTTGTGTTGTGTTGTAGCTCTGTTGTTGTTGTTTAGTGTAGCACCAGGGTTCCGGAGGAACATTGTCTCGTTTTTACTGTGTACTGTGTTCCACTGTGTCTAGTAGAAATGACAATAAAAGCCTCTTGACGTGACTTTACATCCTCCTAAACCCCACTGTGTGTTTTTGCCGTGTGTGTGTGCGTGTGTGTGTGTGCGCGCGCGTGGGGAGCAGAAAGAGTGAGGGGGGCTTGAAACCGCCTCTTACTTCCTGTGCCTTGTTTTGTTTTGTTTTGTTTGTGTCCTCGCGCGCGGGTTCTCCATGTTGGAACCAGAACGGAGCGCCGCAGAATCCAACCCGCTTCTGTTTCCGCTTCCAGAAAAAAGCAGCGGAACATCCATCCATTTCCGCTCCTACAGGCGGGGACCTGCCCACGATCTGCGCGAGCTGGACATTAATCACGGGGGAAAAGTCGCGCGCACGCGTGTGTGTGTGTGTGTGTGTGTGTGTGTGTGTGAAAGAGAGAGGGTGTGAGTGTATACAGTGTGTTATTAATGTTTATATTTTTGAGTGAGTGAGTGTGCGTGTGTGTGTGCGTGCGTGCGTGTGTGTGTGTGTGTGCGCGCGCGCGTGTGCGTGTGTGTGTTTTGATGAAAGTGAGATTGAAACACTGGATTATATTAGATGGAAAGTTCTGTCATCACACAAGTGCAAAGAGAAGATCTTCAACTGCCTTCCAAAACAGGTGAACAAACACACACACACACACACACACACACACACACACAGAGACAGAAACACCATCCAGAGATGCTACGAAATCTGAAAGTTTACTTCTAGCTGCATGTGGTCCTAGTAAAAGTACTTCAACTGAGTTGAGCAGAAGAAAGTTATCAAGCATCCACTGTCTAATGTCCTTTACACACTCCTCAACATTGTTAAGCTGATCTCTCTCATCTGGCTTTGCTGAAATATACAGCTGTGTATCATCAGCATAGCAATGGAAGCAAATACCATGTTTATGTATAATTTCACCCAGAGGCAGCAGATATAAAGAGAAAAGCAGTGGGCCTAAGACAGATCCTTGTGGCACACCGGACTTTACCTCAGAGAGTGTGGAGAACACACTATTTACATCATCAAATAGCGATCAGTCAAATAAGACCTGAGCCAAGAGAGAGCTGTTCCCTTTATTCCAACAACGTTCTCCAGTCCAGCAAGCAGGAGATGATGATCAATGGTGTGAAAAGCTGCACTGAGGTCGAGCAAAACAAGTAAAGAGACAAAACCCTGATCAGAGGCCAATAACAGTCATTTACCACCTTAACTAGCGCCGTCTCTGTGCTATGATGAGGCCGAAATCCTGACTGATACATTTCATAAATGTTCTTCCTCAGTAGATGTGAGCAGAACTGCTGTGCTACAACCTTTTCTAGAATCTTGGAGATAAAGGGGAGGTTTGATATTGGACTGTAGATGGACAGCTGACAGGGTGAAGGTCAGGTTTCTTAATTAGGGGGTTGATAACTGCAGTTTGAAGGATTTAGGTACAAAACCAGTGCTAATGGAAGAGTTTATTATTTTAAAACAGGTTCAATTCCCTCTGGAATGATCTGTTTGAGGAAACTTGTAGGTGAGGGATCGAGAATGCAGGTTGATGATTTTGATGAGGAAATAAATGAAATGAAGTCGTTCTCTTGAATAGGAGTAAAACTTTGTAATTGATGGTCTGTTATGATGACACTGCTGTCTACAGGGTTATTTATTAAATAGTTTGGATTTCTTGTCTGATGTTTTCAACTTTATTATTAAAAAGTTAATGAAATCATTACTACATATTGATGGTGTGCATGTGAGTTCCCACAGGGATCAATAAACTATTTGGATTCTGATTCTCTCCTCAGGTCAGGTGAAAACATGTTCTCTGAAGAAGCCCCGCAGCAGGAATATCTTTAAAGCTCTTTTCTGCTGCCTGCATGCACATGATGTCGTTCAGACTCCACCACCTTCCCATGATGCCTTGCTCCCCACTGCAGAGAATGGATCCATCACCAAAGTGAGAACATTCACAGTGTTAGGTTCTACAAGCTGTTCCTCATGTCTGATCTTCTGCAGATCTTTGCAATGAATTATTTACAGATTGATGATGAAGTCTGCTAATTGGTGTTGTAGTGTTTCCTGATTTGTTGAGAATAGTACAGTGTGTTGTGTTTGGTGTGTTGTGTTTGGTGTGTTGTGATTAGCTGAGTGTGATTGGTGTGTTGTGATTGGTGTGTTGTGATTGGTGTGTTGTGTT
>NC_060902.1:361144-363644 GCF_014805685.1 Silurus meridionalis
TACAAAGATACCCTATGTTCTATGTTTCTACTGCTAATGCCAGTAAAATGCTTCGAGCATCTTAACGCTATGGATAGGGGTTCGATGGCTAAAGTAAAAAGTAAAGGGCTAAGAGGGCACCCTTGTCTCGTACCCCTTGATAGAGGAAAAGACTTTGAACGTACCCCATTTGTAATTATCGATGCCACAGGAGAGAAGTATTCTCTCTCTCTCTGTTTTCTGTTGTACATATTTCCTTTTATTTCTACGTCTCCTGGACGAGTAATGAATTGATCTTTAATGTTTCTCGTGTTTTCTCTCTTTTCTCCACAGACGAAGAAATCAGGCAGCAGTCTGATTTACAGCATTCACTACTGGATTGGCTCGGAGGCGAGTCAGGATGAACAGGGCGCTGCAGCCATTTACGCCGTTCAGCTCGACGACTTCCTGGGTTCCAGTCCTGTCCAGTACCGTGAGGTCCAACACAACGAGTCCAACACCTTCTGTGGATACTTCAAACAGGGAGTCATGTGAGAAACAACTGTAAACTTTATATTACAACCCCAATTCCATAAACGGGACACTGTGTCAAATAGAATATAATGATTTTCAAATCTCATAAATCCATATTTTATAAAAAAAAAAAAAAAAAAACATATCAAATTCTTTTAACTGAGAACATTTACTTTTTATTAAAAAAAAAATCAGGTCATTTTTAATTTAATGGCTGCGACACGTCTCCAAAAATTTGGGACAGGACCATGTTTTCCACTGTGTAGCATCACGTCTACAGCTGGGAACTGAGGAGAGCAGTTGCTGAAGTTTTGGGAGAGGAATGTTCTCCCATTTGTGTCTGTACAGGATTCTATCTGCTCAACAGTTCTGGGTTTCCTTTGTTGTGGTTTTTTTTTCATGATGCTCCAAATGTTTTCAGATGGTGAAAGGTCTAGACTGCAGCAGATCAGTTCAGCACCCAAACTCAAAGTTATGCTGTTGTAATAGATGCAGAATGCAGTTAGCATCGTCCTGCTCAGAAATACAAGCCCTTCCCTGAAAAAAGACGTTTTCTGGATAGAAGCATTTGTTGCTTTAAAACCACTATATAGCGTTTAGCATTGATGGAACATTTCCAAATGTACAAGCGGCCCAATCCACATTCACTAATACACCACCATACCATCAGAGATGTTGAGGAACATTATTCTACAATTGTTCTACAGTTTGTAGACAGTCTTTTATAGATTAGTGAAGCTCCACCCCTCTTTAATTCTGAGAGACTCTGCTTCTCTAATATACACTATTTATACTCAACATCTCACTGACCTGCTGTGCATTAAACTCATTACTTACTAAATGTTTCAAAACTTAAATTTTAATAACATTTAGTTTTTCCAGATGTTTGTTTCCCCGTCACCACTTCTTTTTTTGGAACTGTGGTCGTATTAAGCGACAGTAGATGGCTGATGAGTAAGAATAAGGAAGGAGAAGTTATTCTAGGTCTCAGTGGTGTGTGTGTTTGTGTGTGTGTGTGTGTGTAGTGTGTAGGTGTTGAGTGATGTGTTTATTCTTCTCTTCTCTCAGCTATAAACAAGGTGGCGTGAGTTCAGGGATGAAACACGTGGTGACAAACTCAAGTGATGTTCAGAGACTGCTGCATGTCAAGGGACAGAGGAAAGTCTCCGCCAAAGAGGTGAAGCTCAACACACACACACACACACACACTCACACACACACACACACACACACACACACACACACACACACACATTTTAGGACCATCATCGAAACACACTCACTACACTATATCTTACTTAGACCATGTACAGAACTCAGAAATGAGGCAGAGGTGATTCAGTGCTTCAGTCTGATCAGAAGGTCATGAGTTCAAAGCCCAGCTACTACTGGGCCCCTGTGGAAGGCCCCTCTTTCTCATTTGCTCAGTTGGACAAGGGTGTGTGCTACCTGCTGTAATGTGAATGGTTCAGTGATGTGGATAAACATTTAATGTATTTCAGTGTGTCGACCTTCACAAATGACATCATTGATGTTTCAGGTGGAAATGAGCTGGAGCAGTTTTAATCTTGGAGACGTTTTCCTGTTGGATATCGGAAAAACCATCATCCAGTGGAACGGACCAAACAGCAACACACAGGAGAGACTGAAGGTCTTTTTTTTCTCTCTCACACACACACACACATACACACACACACACACACACACACACACATAGCTATATATATATATATATATATATATATATATATATATATATATATATATACAGGAGTGCAGAATTATTAGGCAAATGAGTATTTTGACCACATCATCCTCGTTATGCATGTTGTCTTACTCCAAGCTGTATAGGCTGGAAAGCCTACTACCAATTAAGCATATTAGGTGATGTGCATCTCTGTAATGAGAAGGGTGTGGTCTAATGACATCAACACCCTATATCAGGTGTGCATAATTATTAGGCAACTTCCTTTCCTTTGGCAAAATGGGTCAAAAGAAGGACTTGACA
>NC_060902.1:373644-413644 GCF_014805685.1 Silurus meridionalis
AAAATATTAAAGTTATCTCTCTCTCTCTCTCTCTCTCTCTCTCTCTCTCTTTCTGTGCTACAGAAACATCTGTCAAATGAGGAGTTCTTCTCCGTATTCCAGATGTCTAAAGATGAGTTTGCTGGCTTGCCGCAGTGGAGACAGCTGAACAGCAAGAAGAAATATGGATTATTCTAAACGCTTTGTGTTTTTGTGTTAATGTTCTCAGTGATGTTGGAGTTACACTGCTGTATACAGGTAGTGTTCATGTTGGGAGTTAAGAATCCAGCACTATTTTATACCTGTGTGTAAACGTTCCAGATTTAGAAACTAGATTAGCCGTGCCTGAATCAGATGTGTACTGGATTATACTGGATTATAGCTGATTAGAAAGTGAGGATCTTATTTTATTTGTTGTCTCTCATGGTTTATGGGGATTATTACAGATTACAGAACTTTTCATGCTTTCTAACGCTATAGTAACATCCTGATGGGGTATATTTATCCATCAGTGCAAAACTGCACAGTCCTCGTGTTTTTTTATAACAACTTCAATGTCTAATAATCATAAATAAACAGAATGATACGATGTTGTAATACTCATAATAATTGAAGCATCTTATTAAACATTCTACACAAATGTTCTGTTCGTAATATAACATTGATATGAATAAAACGTAGGCCTACTGTAGCTCTAGTGATATTCTAGTGTAGCTATATATATATATATATATATATATATATATATATATATATATATATATATGAATGAACTTATATACAATACTATACAATATTGAGTTGTCACTTGTTTTATGAAAGAGTGTAATTTATGCTTTCTGCACTCACATGTCTGACCTGAAATGCAAATATATGCTGATGGAAAATGAAACAAATGTATGCAAATGATTGCTTCTAGCTTATGCACACACACACACACACACACACAGGTTCTGAACAGTGCAGTGGCTCTGTGGCTTCACACTTTCTTCCTATTTCATTTACATAAGCATGACAATAAAAACGACCGTATTTTATTGTGGAGGTTTAAAGTATCTGTACAACATGATAAATAAAATAAATAAATATATAAACAAAGAGAATGCTTACAACGATTTAATGACACAAAATAAATTCCTCTCCCGGAGGTTTGACCCAAACCTTCATTATGATTTAATAATTGTGCAATTTTCCTATTGCACGCGGATGGCTCGACTCACGCATGCGCAGTCGGAACGCGAGGCCCCGTACGTTTATGCGTCGTCACGTCGGAACCTTCACCGCGTACGCATGCGCAGTGTCGTCCACAACGCTCTGACTCACGGCTAGTTACGCAGCTACGAAAACACCGCGAGGCCGAGACCAACACACACTTATACACACTCACACACACACACACACACACTCAGCACTCAGGTAAGCGCCTTTACTTCACTTTTATTATCAATTATCAAATCAGTTTCAGTGATGTGAATCCGCTGCTGTTTGTAAGGAAAATTCGAGAAGCCTCAGTGACGTCTGTTAGCGGTTAGCTGCTAATACTGATCTGACAACACATTAAAACGATGTACAGCATTAAGATCTAGTGAAATATGTCTGAATAAATCCTCGCTTTAAAGCGCCACAAGTCTCTATAACCTGTGTGTACTGGCTCAGGTCCAGGAAGTAATCCGAAACTAGCATGGCTAATGCTAATGCTAACGGCGGTGTAAACGCCCACGAAGCTTATTATTATTGTTATTGTTATTAGTGTTAATATAGTTCAGTTTTCACTCGGTTTTATATTTATATATATATATATATATATATATATATATATATATATATATATATATATATTTGTATATATGAACTTTGCACACATCCGATTATCAGATCAGCTCTTCATATCCGAACATCTTTTTGTTAATCATTCACCTATAATACACTTTAAACTCCGTGTACCGAACACACACACTCACCGAGTACTGAACACACACACCGAGTACTGAACACACACACACACACACACACACTCACCGAGTACTGAACACTCACACACACTCACCGAGTACTAAACACACACACACACACACACTCACCGAGTACTGAACACACACACACTCACCGAGTACTGAACACACACACACACTCACCGAGTACTGAACACACACACACACTCACCGAGTACTGAACACACACACTCTCACACACTCACTGAGTACTGAACACACTCACTGAGTACTGAAAGAACACACTCACTGAGTACTGAACTCACACTCACTGAGTACTGAACACACACTCACACTCACTGAGTACTGAACACACACTCACACTCACTGAGTACTGAACACACTCACCGAGTACGGAACACACACACTCGCCGAGTACGGAACACACACACTCGCCGAGTACGGAACACACACACTCGCCGAGTACGGAACACACACACACTGAGTACTGAACACACACACTCACAGTACTGAACACACACACCACACACACACACACTCACCGAGTACTGAACACACACACACACACACTCACCGAGTACTGAACACACACTCTCACACACTTATGGCGGGGAGTCGGTATGGCGGGGAGTGGGTAATGGAGGGAGTGGGAATGGCGGGGAGTGGGTAGAGGAGGGAGTGGGTATGGCGGGGAGTGGGTATGGCGGGGAGTGGGTAGAGGAGGGAGTCGGTATGGCGGGGAGTGGGTAGAGGAGGGAGTGGGTATGGCGGGGAGTGGGTAGAGGAGGGAGGGTATGGCGGGAGTGGGTATGGCGGGAGTGGGTAGAGGAGGAGTGGGTATGGCGGGAGTGGGTAGAGGAGGAGTGGGTATGGCGGGGGTGGGTAGAGGAGGGAGTGGGTAGAGGAGGGAGTCGGTATGGCGGGGAGTGGGTATGGCGGGAGTGGGTAGAGGAGGAGTCGGTATGGCGGGAGTGGGTAGAGGAGGAGTGGGTAGAGGAGGAGTCGGTATGGCGGGAGTGGGTAGAGGAGGAGTGGGTATGGCGGGAGTCGGTATGGCGAGTGGGTAGAGGAGTGGGTAGAGGAGGGAGTGGGTAGAGGAGGGAGTTGGTATGGCGGGAAGTGGGTAGAGGAGGAGTGGGTATGGCGGGAGTGGGTAGGAGGGAGTGGGTATGGCGGGAGTGGGTAGAGGAGGGAGTCGGTATGGCGGGAGTGGGTATGGCGGGAGTGGGTAGAGGAGGGAGTCGGTATGGCGGGAGTGGGTAGAGGAGGAGTCGGTATGGCGGGAGTGGGTAGAGGAGGGAGTCGGTATGGCGGGAAGTGGGTAGAGGAGGGAGTCGGTATGGAGGGAGTGGGTAGGAGGGAGTGGGTATGGCGGGAAGTGGGTAGAGGAGGGAGTCGGTATGGCGGGAGTCGGTATGGCGGGAGTGGGTAGAGGAGGGAGTGGGTAGAGGAGGGAGTCGGTATGGCGGGAAGTGGGTAGAGGAGGGAGTGGGTATGGCGGGAGTCGGTATGGCGGGAGTGGGTAGAGGAGGGAGTGGGTATGGGAGTGGGTATGGCGGGAGTGGGTAGAGGAGGGAGTGGGTATGGCGGGAGTGGGTGGAGGAGGGAGTGGGTAGAGGAGGAGTGGGTATGGCGGGAGTGGGTAGAGGAGGGAGTGGGTATGGCGGGAGTCGGTATGGCGGGAGTGGGTAGAGGAGGAGTGGGTAGAGGAGGGAGTCGGTATGGCGGGAAGTGGGTAGAGGAGGGAGTGGGTATGGCGGGAGTCGGTATGGCGGGAGTGGGTAGGAGGGAGTGGGTATGGCGGGAGTGGGTATGGCGGAGTGGGTAGAGGAGGGAGTGGGTATGGCGGGAGTGGGTAGAGGAGGGAGTGGGTTTGGCGGGAGTGGGTATGGCGGGAGTGGGTAGAGGAGGGAGTCGGTATGGCGGGAGTGGGTATGGCGGGAGTGGGTAGAGGAGGGAGTCGGTATGGCGGGAGTGGGTAGAGGAGGAGTGGGTAGAGGAGGGAGTCGGTATGGCGGGGTGGGTAGAGGAGGGAGTGGGTAGAGGAGGGTGGGTATGGCGGGAGTGGGTAGAGGAGGAGTGGGTAGAGGAGGGAGTGGGTAGAGGAGGGAGTGGGTATGGCGGGAGTGGGTAGAGGAGGAGTGGGTATGGCGGGAGTGGGTAGAGGAGGGAGTGGTATGGCGGGAAGTGGGTAGAGGAGGGAGGGTATGGCGGGAAGTGGGTAGAGGAGGGAGTGGGTATGGCGGGAGTCGGTATGGCGGGAGTGGGTAGAGGAGGGAGTGGGTAGAGGAGGAGTTGGTATGGCGGGAAGTGGGTAGAGGAGGGAGTGGGTATGGCGGAGAGTGGGTAGAGGAGGGAGTGGGTATGGCGGGAGTGGGTAGAGGAGGGAGTGGGTATGGCGGGAAGTGGGTAGAGGAGGGAGTGGGTATGGCGGGAGTCGGTATGGCGGGAGTGGGTAGAGGAGGGAGTGGGTAGAGGAGGGAGTTGGTATGGCGGGAAGTGGGTAGAGGAGGAGTGGGTATGGCGGGAGTGGGTAGAGGAGGGAGTCGGTATGGCGGGAGTGGGTAGAGGAGGAGTCGGTATGGCGGGAGTGGGTATGGCGGGAGTGGGTAGAGGAGGGAGTCGGTATGGCGGGAGTGGGTAGAGGAGGAGTCGGTATGGCGGGAAGTGGGTAGAGGAGGGAGTCGGTATGGCGGGAAGTGGGTAGAGGAGGGAGTCGGTATGGCGGGAAGTGGGTAGAGGAGGGAGTCGGTATGGCGGGAAGTGGGTAGAGGAGGGAGTCGGTATGGCGGGAGTCGGTATGGCGGGAGTGGGTAGAGGAGGGAGTGGGTAGAGGAGGGAGTCGGTATGGCGGGAAGTGGGTAGAGGAGGAGTGGGTATGGCGGGAGTCGGTATGGCGGGAGTGGGTAGAGGAGGGAGTGGGTATGGGAGTGGGTATGGCGGGAAGTGGGTAGAGGAGGGAGTGGGTATGGCGGGGAGTCGGTATGGCGGGGAGTGGGTAGAGGAGGGAGTGGGTAGAGGAGGGAGTCGGTATGGCGGGAAGTGGGTAGAGGAGGGAGTGGGTATGGCGGGAGTCGGTATGGCGGGAGTGGGTAGAGGAGGGAGTGGGTAGAGGAGGAGTCGGTATGGCGGGAAGTGGGTAGAGGAGGGAGTGGGTATGGCGGGAGTCGGTATGGCGGGAGTGGGTAGAGGAGGAGTGGGTATGGCGGGGAGTGGGTAGAGGAGGGAGTCGGTATGGCGGGGAGTGGGTAGAGGAGGGAGTCGGTATGGCGGGGAGTGGGTAGAGGAGGGTGTGGGTAGAGGAGGGTGTGGGTAGAGGAGGGAGTCGGTAGAGGAGGGAGTCAGTATGGCGGGGAGTGGGTAGAGGAGGGAGTCGGTATGGCGGGAGTGGGTAGAGGAGGGTGGGTAGAGGAGGGAGTGGTATGGCGGGAGGGTAGAGGAGGGAGTGGGTAGAGGAGGGAGTCGGTAGAGGAGGGAGTCAGTATGGCGGGGAGTGGGTAGAGGAGGGAGTCGGTATGGCGGGGAGTGGGTAGAGGAGGGTGTGGGTAGAGGAGGGAGTCGGTAGAGGAGGGAGTCAGTATGGCGGGGAGTGGGTAGAGGAGGGAGTGGGTAGAGGAGGGAGTCGGTATGGCGAATTTTAAAATATGAACTAAATTAAGTTTCCCCACATGCAGGGGTTCCATTTTACCCACACAGCAGGAAGATGAACGTGTTCGACCGCAACATCAACTTCGACGCCCTCTTCAAATTCTCCCAGATGTAAGACACTCACATAGAAGTTTAGAGTCTGTGCTCGTCTGTAATGCTGAGTTATGTGTATTAATTATATATATATATATATATATATCCCCTCAGTTCACGCTCCACTCAGCAGCACCTGAAGAATGTGTATGCCAGCTTATCCATGTGCATGTTCGTGGCTGCGGCCGGAGCGTATGTTCACGTCGTCACACGTCTGCTACAGGTAAAACATCCACCAGTCTATCAGAACTATCAGTACCTGCACTTAATTTCCATTACAGGTGTACCCATACCTGAGAAAGTGGGTGGAGCTTGGGCTCAGGGATGGGTTCAGTTCAGTTCAAACTGGTGTGTGTGTGTGTGATACGATAGGGTGGGCTGCTGTCCGTGTTGGGTTCTCTGGCGATGATGATGTGGCTCTCCATGACTCCTCACAGCCCTGAGACGGAGAAGAAGAGACTCGCTATTCTCTCTGCATTTGCCTTCCTCACAGGTCCTCCTCCTCCTCCTCCTCCTCATCATCACTCACAACACACTGTGTGCACCGCATTTACAGTAACACACTGAACTACACGTGCCTGAGTGTTTCATTATTTACCTGTCTGTGTGTGTGTTACAGGGGTGGGACTCGGACCTGCCATGGATTACGTCATTAGCATTAACCCAAGGTATTACACACACACACACACACACACACACACACACACACACACACACACACACACTGCATTAACCCTTAAAAGTTAAGAGTTTAAACACACACATTCACTAAGTAATGAATGCAGCATGACATTTATTTGGTGTGTGTGTGTGTGTGTGTGTGTGTGTGTGTGTGTGTGTGTGTGTGTGTGTAGCATCATCGTTACAGCGTTCCTCTGCACCTCAGTCATTTTCCTCTGTTTCACCTTGAGTGCTCTTTATGCTCAGCGCAGGAGTTATCTGTTCCTAGGAGGTAAACATCAACTCTGTTTGTCTCGTGTGTGTCTCAGTGTGTTTGTATGATGTGTAGATATATAATGAGTGTATTTCCTCTGAAAGGTACTCTGATGTCAGGGCTGTCCATCCTGCTGCTGGTTTCTATGGTGAACATGTTCCTGGGCTCTGTTGCTCTCTTTAAGGTAAGCACCTCTGGATAACTCTGGTGTTAGAGGAGAGATTTAAATCCTGAGCTGTGTGTGTGTGTGTGTGTGTGTGTGTGTGTGTGTAGTTAAACTCTTCTGTTTGGTGTGTATGTTCAGGTGCACATGTACTTGGCTCTGGCCATCATGTGTGGCTTTGTGCTGTTCGACACTCAGCTGATCATCGAGAAAGCAGAGATGGGAGATAAAGATTACATCTGGTGAGAGAGAGAGAGAGAGAGAGAGAGACTGACAGCATCATCTACAATTTATTCTACACTGGTGTTCTGGAGAACATTAGATACTGTATAGAAACCAGGGGATGAGCTGATAACACCTGTGTATGATTTTCTCTGCAGGCATTGTGTGGATCTCTTTCTGGACTTTGTGACCATCTTCAGAAAGCTCATGATCCTGCTGGCTATGAACGAGAAGGTACTAAAACCACACATAAAAACATGGGATAAAGCATGTTTCCATTCATTTGTCTGATATGATTCCTGGTAAATGAGTTTGGCAAAGAACCACACACACACACACACACACACACACACACACCCAGGGCTCTGTAAGTGGAGAGTCTCCAGTTTATTGGGGTAGAAAAAAAGGAGTATTTATACATGTATATTTAATAATTACAAGACCAACAACCAAAGTTCACCTGAATAATGAACCAAAAAATGACTAAAAGAACACAATGTGCCAAATATATTCAAAATAGATTCATCAATGACTAAACATCAGGAACTCAAACATTTTAGTGTCTTAAGATATCATTTATTCATTTTTATTTATATATTTTATTTCTGACATTTTTTTCAGTCCGTTCCAATAAATAATCTGTCGTATTTCTTTGTATTTCCTTTATTTGTTTCAGGATAAAAAGAAAGAGAAGAAGTAAGCACACCACCGTTCAGCCAAGCTAAAGGAAGAATCTGTAAGCTGCAAGTTAATTGCATCACAAATGTTTTTGTCTAAGAGTTCATTATAATTTGGAGAATTTTTCTGATTTTGTACTCCAGTGTCTTAATTTTATTTTAGTTTTTGAAAGTTAGGATGTTAAGGTGGTGCAGTAACCCTGAGTAATGTATCATACTTACACATGCTGGTCCTCATTCCTACCATGAGGATTAAAGACAGTGAGGTTTCTTAAATATATTCTTTAAACACTTTAAATGTGATACTGGACATAAAAATCAACACATTGAGTAAAGATCAGTTTGTTGTAAATATGACGAGGGATCTGACTTCAGTTGATTTCATTCTTCTAGATAGAATTGCACGTGTCGTTTCTGCATTGTTTTTGCCAATTATTAAATTTCTATTAATTTAGAGTTACTATATTATTATATTATCTTCTCCCTGCCAATATGAAGGTACAGTTCTTCTCTCTCTCACTAAAACTTTATTCTTAACTTTTATAATAACTAATATAATAGCGTTCATAATATAATGATTTCAACTGCTGTACATGCCAACAGTGAATTATTAGTAATCGGTGGGGAAATGATTGATTGATTGATTAGTCAGGTGTTGCTGCTGATCAGTTTTATGGAGGTGAACTGAAGTGATTAGTTTGCTTTCCCTCGTTACTGCCAATTATTTTGCCATATTTTAGATAAACAAACAAACAAACAATAAACTGTGATTCAATGTAATGCTGTGGTGCATCGTCAATTAATCTCACACACACACACACCCACACACACACTATAATCACACACAAACACACACACACTATAATCACACACTTACACAAACACACACTCTATAATCAAACACACACACACTCTATAATCAAACACACACACACACACACTATAATCACACACACACACACACACTATAATCTCACACACACTATAATCACACACATTCCTGATGTTATTCTTCCTCACACACACACACACTATAATTACAAACGCACACTATAATCTCACACACACACACACAACACTGGGATATATTTTAATTTGTATCTTTATTAAAACGTTGTTTTTCTCCATCACGTGGTTTATTTGAGTGGTTCTGAGTGGAGTCACGTGAGCGGTGCTGTGCGTCACCTCTGTGTATAAACTCATCCAGCGCTGATTCTGTCCTTTGAAATACGGTCCAGTTTGGAGACGTGACTCCGCCTCCTGTCAGGGTGTGAGGGTGGGCGGGGCCACAGCGGTCAGCGTGAGGACGGAGAGGAGGATTTGGCTGTGTGTGTAGGTGTGTGTGTGTGCTGTAGAGTGTGTGTGTGGAGGTCGTGGCCCGTTACACAGAGGGGTGTTACAGCAGCTGATACACACAGAACCCACACGCCCTGGAGAGCAGAAGCGCTGATACCCCGCTGAGGCGATCAGACACGTGGTGTAGGACGCACACGCCTTCCGGTAATACACACCTGAGCAGGACAACACGTTTCACTTACTACACCTGATATCACATCACTCTCTTTCTCACTCACACACACACACACACACACACACACATTTATTCACTTTATTTTAAACATTAACAACAGATGGATGAAATTCCCTCACCTGGGCATCACCTTTCACCTCATCACATGAAAGAGACGGCTAGAAGTCTGTCTGCCTGTCTATCTGTCCGTCTGTCTGTCGGTCTGTTACCCTAATGACAAACATTTGTACCCATTTCTTTCTGTATATTTCTGTGATTCTGTCGTTGTGTCTCTCTGTCGCTCTCTCCTTACCCTCAATACATGACCATATAATTATGCATCATTTGAGATTTTGTGTGTGTGTGTGTGTGTGTGTGTGTGTGTGTGTGTGTGTGTGTGTGTGTGTGTGTGTGTGTGTGTGTAAGAAATGGATGTATGGTGGATTGGAGTTTGTGTGTGTGTGTGTGTGTGTGTGTAAGAAATGGATGTATGGTGGATTGGAGTTTGTGTGTGTGTGTGTGTGTGTGTGTGTGTGTAAGAAATGGATGTATGATGGATTAGAGTGTGTGTGTGTGTGTGTGTAAGATAAATGGATGTATGGTGGATTAGAGTGTGTGTGTGTGAGAAATGGATGTATGGTGGATTAGAGTGTGTGTGTGTGAGAGAGAAATGGATGTATGGTGGATTAGAGTGTGTGTGTGTGTGTGTGTGTGTGTGTAAGAGAAATGGATGTATGGTGGATTAGAGTTTAATGTGGTGGTGTTTTATATGCATGAGAGATTTATATTCCCCTGATTCAGGCTTCTGAGTGAGATGTGAAGTGTTTGGTGTGAAGGTTGCTGTGGATGGAGTGAAGGCAAATAATGTGAGAAAATCTGAATGAATGAAAGTGAGAGATGAGGAGATTCCAAACCCAATCATTATTTCACTTATAAACTGCATGAGTTATAAGTGTAATAAGATTTAGCCCTAACTGGTGTCTACTGCTTACTGTTACACACACACACACACACACACACACACACACACACACACTGTATTAGAATGAGTTATGAACTGATGTACCTCTGATGCCTAGTGCCTCTCATGCCAGCCTGTGGGGGCAGTGCTATGATCTCTGGTTGCTGCAGTCGGTCAGGTTCAGAAACATTATGTGCCCAAAGAATAGTCAGCTGACTACCTAAATATACTGAATGACCAGGTTATTCCATCAATGATTTTTTTCTTCCCTGATGGCATGGGCAAATTCCAAGATGACAGTCCCAGGATTCATCTGGCTCAAATCATGAAAGAGTGCTCCAGGGAGCATGAGATGATTTTCACACATGGATTAAACACCACAAAGTCCAGACCTTAACACCATTGAGAATCTTTGGGATGTACTGGAGAAGAGTTCTCCCATCATCAATACAAGATCTTGGTAAAGAATTACTGCTAATAATGCTGTAAGGTTGCAGAAGTGTATCGAAACGATGCCACTGCAAATGCGTGCCGTAAGCAAAGCAAAAGGCAAAAAAAATTACAAAGTCTCATTAAGCAGTAACAGTGTCTCATTAGAGTGTAACAGAGTCTCATTAGACTGTAATGGTGTCTCGTTAGAGTGTAACAGAGTCTTATAGACTGTAACAGTGTCTCATTAGACTGTAACGGTGTCTCAGACTGTAACAGAGTCTCATTAGACTGTAACAGTCTCATACTGTAACAGTCTCATTAGAGTGTAACAGTGTCTCAGACTGTAACAGTCTTATTAGACTGTAACGGCGTCTCATTAAAGTAAAACAGTGTCTCAGACTGTAACAGAGTCTCATTAGACTGTAAAGGTGTCTCATTAGACTGTAACGGTGTCTCGGACTGTAACAGAGTCTCATTAGACTGTAACAGTCTCATACTGTAACAGAATCTCATTAGAGTGTAACAGTGTCTCAGACTGTAACAGAGTCTTATTAGACTGTAACGGTGTCTCATTATACTGTAACAGTGTCTCATTAGAGTGTAACAGTGTCTCATTAGACAGTAACAGTGTCTCATTAGACAGTAACAGTGTCTCATTAGGCAGTAACAGTGTCTCAGACTGTAACAGTGTCTTATTAGTGTAACAGAGTCTCAACAGACAGTAACGGTGTCTCATTAGAGTGTAACAGTGTCTCATTAGAGTGTAACGGTGTCTCATTAGACAGTAACTGTGTCTCATTAGACAGTAACGGCGTCTCATTAGAGTGTAACGGCGTCTCATTAGACTGTAACGGAGTCTCATTAGACAGTAACGGTGTCTCATTAGACAGTAACGGTGTCTCACTGGAGTGTAACAGTGTCTCATACTGTAACGGAGTCTCATTAGAGTGTAACAGAGTCTCATTAGACAGTAACAGTGTCTCAGACTGTAACGGCGTCTCATTAGAGTGTAACAGTGTCTCATTAGAGTGTAACAGTGTCTCATTAGACAGTAACAGTGTCTCATTAGAGTGTAACGGCGTCTCATTAGAGTGTAACGGCGTCTCATTAGAGTGTAACGGCGTCTCATTAGAGTGTAACGGCGTCTCAGACTGTAACAGTCTTATTAGACTGTAACGGTGTCTCATTATACTGTAACAGAGTTTAATTAGAGTGTAACAGTGTCTCATTAGGCAGTAACAGTGTCTCAGACTGTAACTGAGTCTCATTTGAGTGTAACGGAGTCTCAATAGACAGTAACGGTATCTCATTAGAGTGTAACAGTGTCTCATTAGAGTGTAACAGTGTCTCATTAGAGTGTAACAGAGTCTCATTAGACAGTAACAGTGTCTCATTAGACAGTAACAGTGTCTCAGACTGTAACAGCGTCTCATTAGTGTAACAGAGTCTCAACAGACAGTAACGGTGTCTCATTAGAGTGTAACAGTGTCTCATTAGAGTGTAACGGTGTCTCATTAGACAGTAACTGTGTCTCATTAGACAGTAACGGCGTCTCATTAGAGTGTAACGGCGTCTCATTAGACTGTAACAGAGTCTCATTAGACAGTAACGGTGTCTCATTAGACAGTAACGGTGTCTCATTGGAGTGTAACAGTGTCTCATACTGTAACGGAGTCTCATTAGAGTGTAACAGTGTCTCATTAGACAGTAACAGTGTCTCAGACTGTAACGCGTCTCATTAGAGTGTAACAGTGTCTCATTAGAGTGTAACAGTGTCTCATTAGACAGTAACAGTGTCTCATTAGAGTGTAACGGCGTCTCATTAGAGTGTAACGGCGTCTCATTAGAGTGTAACGGCGTCTCATTAGAGTGTAACAGTGTATCAGACTGTAACAGAGTCTTATTAGACTGTAACGGTGTCTCATTATACTGTAACAGAGTTTAATTAGAGTGTAACAGTGTCTCATTAGGCAGTAACAGTGTCTCAGACTGTAACTGAGTCTCATTTGAGTGTAACGGAGTCTCAATAGACAGTAACGGTATCTCATTAGAGTGTAACAGTGTCTCATTAGAGTGTAACAGTGTCTCATTAGAGTGTAACAGAGTCTCATTAGAGTGTAACAGAGTCTCATTAGACAGTAACAGTGTCTCAGACTGTAACAGCGTCTCATTAGAGTGTAACGGCGTCTCATTAGACTGTAACGGCGTCTCATTAAAGTAAAACAGTGTCTCAGACTGTAACGGAGTCTCATTAGAGTGTAACGGAGTCTCATTAGACTGTAACAGACTCTCATTAGACAGTAACAGTGTCTCATTAGAGTGTAACAGTGTCTCAGACTGTAACGGAGTCTCATTAGACAGTAACAGTGTCTCATTAAAGTGTAACGGAGTCTCATTAGAGTGTAACAGTGTCTCAGACAGTAACGGAGTCTCATTAAAGTGTAACGGAGTCTCATTAGAGTGTAACGGAGTCTCATTAGAGTGTAACTGAGCGCTGTAGCAGGGTAAATTGTTGATCTGCAGCTGAATGTGTAGTTTTTCTGACACTATCAGTATTTTATTGATTTCGGGCAGCGTTTAATTGGACGATCACATGATCAGTGACTCATCAACCACTGAATCAGTAGAAGTGATGAACAGTAGCATGAGAACAGGTTTAAGGTGATTTCATTTTAACGACTTCAAATGAGATATTAGTACAGAGATTTGTGTGTGTGTGTGTGTGTGTGTGTGTGTGTGTGTGTGTGTGTGTGTGTGTGTGTGTGAAATACTCACCGTGTGTGTTCTCCATCACCTCCTTCTGACACGCGTCCTGAATGTTTGCTGTACAGTTCACAATGAAGGTCGCAGCAGAACAATCATTATTCAGCAATGTCTCCTCACACTGATAACATTGCATCTGTAATGTCCACACTAACACACACACACACACACACACACACACACACACACACACACACACACATTATTACACATTATTACACATTACATTAACGTTACATTATACAGCATGCACAGATGTGTGTTTGCACAGTGAAGGTGTTATATAATACAAGCAAGCTCTCTCCCTGTGTGTGTGTGTGTGTGTGTGTGTGTTTAAGTAGAGATTATTGCATTGTGTTATGTTGCTGTAAATGGATATAAATGATATAAACATTAAGGATTCTGACATCAGTAAAAGTTTTAAACAGAAATTTATAAAAGTAATAAAAGTTTACTATTGAATATTAATGTTTTACTTCCTGTAACATTTTTTTCTTATTTATTATAAAAGAATTGTTTTTTTTTTACCTAAAATTCTACAGTATATTGAATAATCTTTTTGTTTTTATTATAATAATAAAATGTTTTCAAGGTCAGCAGCAGCTGGAGGTCAGAGTGAGACTGAGTGATTACTAAATGATTACCTCTGTGATCACAAAACTGACCAGTCGCTCTGCATCCAGCACTCATCAACTGCACCTGAGATCCTCATGAGTTCCTCATCTCAACACCAGGGGGAGCTAGCACCTTCTTACACTTACTAGCATCCACTCTACTGCAGGTTTACACTTAACGCTCTCTCTCTCTCTCTCTCTCTCTCTCTCTCTCTCTCTCTCTCTCTCTCTCTCTCTCTCTCTCTCTCTCACTCTTTCTCTCCTAAACATCCAAAACAAAAAGGGCAATCAAGTTCTGGCAACATCTAAAAGAGAGCGACCCACAATCATATTCACTAAAACACACACACACACACACACACACACACACACACACACACACACACACACCCCACTATTAGACACTAAAACGGGAGACGTGGAGACAGACGGGGAGACACACACAGTCCTGTTTGCCCTGAGAGCAGAGACTCTGCCAGCAGTGTTTACTGAACACAGCAGTGGCAGAACTGAACTTCCTCACTGAACGCATCAAATACAACCACATTCAAACCCAATTCTTCACCAACATCAACCATCATCCCCAATTATAACTCCCTCTCAGCCCCCAACAAACTGCACCACCTACTGGGGGAACAGAGACCTGCACACTGACAGCCCACTACATACACACCTGCTACCAGGTGAGGGACAGTGTGTGACCACGTCATCTAGTGTGCACAACACACAACACACACACACACACACACACACACTTATATACATCTCTTTTTTTCGTTCTTTTACTTTTTATTTTTATTTTATTATTATAGTATTTTATATGTATTTATTTTAATTATTTTATTTTTAACGATATAGTTTTAGTTATATTACAGTATTTTATAGATTATATACAGTATTACTATAGTGTATTATTAGTTCTGATTGTGTGTCTGTGTGTTTTATTCTTTGGCAATACGAATGTCCATATTTATCATGCAATAAAGCAAACTTTAAATCTTCAATCTCGCTCTCTCTGAGTTGGTGGTGTGGTGTTGGTGGTTGTGGTGTTGGTGGTTGTTGGGGGTGGTGGTGGTGTTGGTGTTGGTGGTATGTTGTTGGTTTTGGTGGTGGTGGTGTTGGTGGTGTGTTGGTGTTGGTGGTGGTGTTGGTGGTGTGTTGGTGTTGGTGGTGGTGGTGGTGTGTTGGAGTTTGGTGGTGGTGGTGGTATGTTGTTGGTTTTGGTGTTGGTGTTGGTGGTGTGTTGGTGGTGTTGGTGGTGTTGGTGTTGGTGGTGGTGGTGGTGGTGTTGGTGGTATGTTGGTGGTTTTGGTGGTGGTGGTGTGTTGGTGGTGTTGGTGGTGGTGGTGTTTTGTTGTTGTTTGGTGGTTGGTGTTGGTGGTTGTGGTGTTGATGGTTTGTTGTGGTGTTGGTGGTTGTGGTATTGGTGAAGCCCCATCTGGATGAAGAGCATGTGGAGGAAAAAGAATCCTGAGAAAATATTTGTAATTAGTTGATGCACCAGAGTGTAATTTATTGTCTGCATTTACATTTTTACTATTTTCTATCTTTCTTCCTTTAAATAATCTTAAATGATCATTTTGATTTCCTGTATTCTCTACATTCCATCAGCTACGTTTCTCTTTTTGCTTTGGAAGAGCGCTTTATTCCCTGTTAGAGGGATTGAAAGCAGTAAGTGGAGAACATTCCCATCAGAACTACGAACACACACTACAGTCACTACATTAAGGTACGTAATTTCTCCGCTATGGTGAACATCCAGTTCATTCAGTGTGTGAAGTGCGACATGTTTAGTCAGTCTTTCTCCGTCACTAGCGATAATTTTATCTGTGAGAAGTGTAAGCCAGTTTGCTCTTTGACAGAGAATATCTTAGCATTAGAGGAACATCCAGAGTCTAGAGAGAAGTAGTGAGTGCGAGAGTAGTCCAGGTCCTGCAGGGAAAGTCTGGAGGTCCTGAGTGGAGTTAGCATTCCCCGGACCCGGCATTAGAGCCCTCGCAGCGGGGCGAATGGGTGACGGCTAACGCTGAGGCTCGCCTACGGGAGTACCATTCCTCTCCACTTTACGTGTCCAACAGGTTTGCTCTCCTCAGTGAAGCACCCACTGAGAAACCTGAAAGAGCTCTGGATATAGGAGACTCTGAGGCACGTGAAATTAGCAAGACCTTTAGGAGCACCAGCAGCACAGGTCGGGCGTATAACAGGAGCTAGGGTCAGCAGGTCAGCTTAGGTTTTAGGAAAGCACAAGTTCTCGAAGATTTTTCACACAGGAGCTAATGATATACGCCTTCGACAGTCAGAGGTTACTGAGAGTAGCATTATAGAGGTGTGTAAATTAGCGAAGGCAATGTCTGATGCAGTAACATGCTCTGGCCACATGGTGGTTGCTGCTGTTGGTTGGTGATGGTTATGTTAGTGGTGTTGGTTGGTGATTTTGATGGTGTTTGTGGTTGTTGGTGGTGGTGTTGGTGTTGGTGGTATGTTGTTGGTTTTGGTGGTGGTGTTGGTGGTATGTTGTTGGTTTTGGTGGTGTTGGTGGTGTGTTGGTGTTGGTGGTGGTGTTGGTGGTGTGTTGGAGTTTGGTGGTGGTGGTGGTATGTTGTTGGTTTTGGTGTTGGTGTTGGTGGTGTGTTGGTGTTGGTGGTGGTGTTGGTGGTGTGTTGGTGTTGGTGGTGGTGGTGGTGTTGGTGGTATGTTGTTGGTTTTGGTGGTGGTGGTGTTGGTGGTGTGTTGGTGGTGTTGGTGGTGGTGGTGTTTTGTTGTTGTTTGGTGGTTGGTGTTGGTGGTTGTGGTGTTGATGGTTTGTTGTGGTGTTGGTGGTTGTGGTATTGGTGAAGCCCCATCTGGATGAAGAGCATGTGGAGGAAAAAGAATCCTGAGAAAATATTTGTAATTAGTTGATGCACCAGAGTGTAATTTATTGTCTGCATTTACATTTTTACTATTTTCTATCTTTCTTCCTTTAAATAATCTTAAATGATCATTTTGATTTCCTGTATTCTCTACATTCCATCAGCTACGTTTCTCTTTTTGCTTTGGAAGAGCGCTTTATTCCCTGTTAGAGGGATTGAAAGCAGTAAGTGGAGAACATTCCCATCAGAACTACGAACACACACTACAGTCACTACATTAAGGTACGTAATTTCTCCGCTATGGTGAAAATCCAGTTCATTCAGTGTGTGAAGTGCGACATGTTTAGTCAGTCTTTCTCCGTCACTAGCGATAATTTTATCTGTGAGAAGTGTAAGCCAGTTTGCTCTTTGACAGAGAATATCTTAGCATTAGAGGAACATCCAGAGTCTAGAGAGAAGTAGTGAGTGCGAGAGTAGTCCAGGTCCTGCAGGGGAAAGTCTGGAGGTCCTGAGTGGAGTTAGCATTCCCCCGGACCCGGCATTAGAGCCCTCGCAGCGGGGCGAATGGGTGACGGCTAACGCTGAGGCTCGCCTACAGGAGTACCATTCCTCTCCACTTTACGTGTCCAACAGGTTTGCTCTCCTCAGTGAAGCACCCACTGAGAAACCTGAAAGAGCTCTGGATATAGGAGACTCTGAGGCACGTGAAATTAGCAAGACCTTTAGGAGCACCAGCAGCACAGGTCGGGCGTATAACAGGAGCTAGGGTCAGCAGGTCAGCTTAGGTTTTTAGGAAAGCACAAGTTCTCGAAGATTTTTCACACAGGAGCTAATGATATACGCCTTCGACAGTCAGAGGTTACTGAGAGTAGCATTATAGAGGTGTGTAAATTAGCGAAGGCAATGTCTGATGCAGTAACATGCTCTGGCCACATGGTGGTTGCTGCTGTTGGTTGGTGATGGTTATGTTAGTGGTGTTGGTTGGTGATTTTGATGGTGTTTGTGGTTGTTGGTGGTGGGTGATTTTTATGGTGTTGGTTGGTGTTGGTTTGTGTTGGTGGTTGTTAGTTAGTGATTTTGGTGGTGTTGGTGGTGGTGGTGGTGGTGGTGGTGGTTCGTGTTGGTGGTTGGCGATTTTGATAGTGTTGGGTGGTGGTGGGTGGTGTTGGTTCGTGTTGGTGGTTGTTAGTTGGTGATTTTGATAGTGTTGGTTGGTGGTGGTGGTGGGTGGTGTTGGTTTGTGTTGGTGGTTGGTGATTTTGATTGTGTTCGGTGGTGGGTGGTGGTGGTTCATGTTGGTGGGTGTTGGTTGGTAATTTTGATGGTGTTGGTGGTGGTGGTGTTGGTTCATGTTTGTGGTTGTTGGTTAAAGATGTTGATGGTGTTAGTTGGTGGTGGTGTTGGAGTTGTTGGTAATGGTTGGAGTTGGTTGGTGTTGATGGTGGTAGTACTTGTTGGTTGGTGATGGTGGTCAGTGTTGGTGTTGGTTGGTGGGTGGTACTTGTTGGTTGGTGGTGGTGTTTGTGGTTGTTGGTGTTGATGGTGGTTGTAATATGTGCTCGGGGATGGAGGATGAGTATCACAGCGCTGCGGTGTGTTTCACACTTAACAACCTTCATTACACTCACACCATCATACTGTTATAATCACTATCAAATAAAACACAAACATAAATATATATACAAATACAACATCTCTCTCTCTCTCTCTCTCTCTCTCTCTCAAATTACTCACACACAGCTAGTGCTCAGTGCTCTCACACGCCACACACAACTCATCTTCTGCTTCTTTTCTGAAAGTTGGAGTATCGGACAGAGAGAGAGAGGAAAGGGAGAGAGAGAGAGAGAGGAGAGAGAGAGCTAGAAAGAGCGGTATGATGTGGAGTTTTACCTGTAGAGAAGATGTTGACACACAGACAGGTAAAGAAACACAATGATGTCATCTTCCTTTAAATCCATCAACCACTTCAGAGACAGTCATCTGTCCATCATCATAGAGAGAGAGAGAGAGAAAAAAGAGTGATACGGAGAGATGAGATGTGCGTCTGTCTGACAGAGTGACTGGAGAGTCACAGAGAGAACACAGACCTTAAGCAGGAGGAAGAGTGAGAGAGAGGGGGGCGGGTTAAGAGATAAAGGGAGGAAATAAGAGGGAGGGAGAGAGGGAGGGAGGGAGAAATTACTTGAATTGAATTGAAAAAAGAAAGAGAAAAAGAAAGAGAGAGAGAGTGACGCATTAAGGTAGAGCTCAGGAGGAAAACACATCTGAACCTGAGAGGAGGAAGAGTAAGAAAATGTAAAAAGGACAGATGGATAAAGAAACACAACTGACACAATACAGAGGAAGAAAAGGAAAAATGTGTGTGTGTCAGAGAGAAAGAGAGAGATGTAGATTGAGAGAAAGGTTAAGGATGAACAGAATAAGTGGACGAGTGTGCTGAGTGTTTTCAGGCAAAAATGTAATAAAAGAACTGCACTCGTTTCTCATTTACTTTCATCCTTGATCTGTGTGTGTGTGTGTGTGTGTGTGTGTGTGTGTGTGTGTGTGTGTGTGTGTGTGCGCGCGCAACTCACAATATGATTATACCATGTGAACACACATCTAAACACACACACACACACACTAATACAACCCTCGCACATCAATTAACACATCAACAAAACACTTACACCTCAATACACATCAACACAACTCACACAACACACACACTCATACAACCCTCACACCTCAATACACACATCAACACAACACTCATACATCAATACACACATCAACACAACACTCACACAACACACACTCATACAACCCTCACACCTCAATACACACATCAACACAACACTCATACATCAATACACACATCAACACAACACTCACACAACACACACTTATACAACCTCACACCTCATTACACACAACACTCACACATCAACACATCAACACAACACTCACACAAAACACACTCATAAAACCCTCACACCTCAATACACACATCAACACACATCAACACAATACTCACACATCAATACACACATCAACACAACACACACACTTGTACACCTCACACCTCAATACACACAGCAACACAACACTCACACATCAATACACATCAACACAACACACACATTAATACACACATTAACATACTTAAACATCAATACACATCAACACACCACTCACACAACACACACACTCATACAACCCTCACACCTCAATACACACATCAACACAACACTCATACATCAATACACATCAACACAACACTCACACAACACACACACTTATACAACCCTCACACCTCAATACACACATCAACACTCACACATCAATACACATCAACACAACACTCACACAACACACACTTATACAACCTCACACCTCATTACACACAACACTCACACATCAACACAACACTCACAACACACACTCATACAACCCTCACACCTCAATACACATCAACACTTACACATCAACACAATACTCACACATCAATACACATCAACACAACACACACACTTGTACACCTCACACCTCAATACACACATCAACACTCACACAACACACACACACACACACACACACACACTAATACAACCTCGCACATCAATTAACACATCAACAAAACACTTACACCTCAATACACATCAACACAACTCACACAACACACACTCATACAACCTCACACCTCAATACACACAGCAACACAACACTCATACATCAATACACACATCAACACAACACTCACACAACACACACTCATACAACCCTCACACCTCAATACACACATCAACACACTTAAACATCAATACACACATCAACACAACACTCACACAACACACACACTTATACAACCTCACACCTCATTACACACAACACTCACACATCAACACAACACTCACACAAAACACACTCATAAAACCCTCACACCTCAATACACACATCAACACTTACACATCAACACAATACTCACACATCAATACACACATCAACACAACACACACACTTGTACACCTCACACCTCAATACACACAGCAACACAACACTCACATCAATACACACATCAACACAACACACACATTAATACACACATTAACATACTTAAACATCAATACACATCAACACACCACTCACACAACACACACACACTTATACAACCCTCACATCTAAATACACACATCAACACAACACTTACATATCAACTTACACATCAACACTCACACAACACACACACTCATACAACCCTCACACCTAAATACACATCAACACAACACTCACGCATCAATACACACATCAACACAACACTCACAACACACACTTATACAACCCTCACACCTCAATACACATCAACACAGCACTCGCACATCAACACACACATCAACACACTTGAACATTAATACACACATCAATACACACATCAACACACTTAAACATCAATACACACATCAACACAACACTCACACATCAATACACACATCAACACAGCACTCGCACATCAACACACACATCAACACACTTAAACATCAATACACATCAACACAACACTCACATCAATACACACATCAACACATCACCCACACACACACACACTTATACAACCTCACACCTCAATACACATCAACACAACACTTACACATCAACACAACACTCACACAACACACACACTTATACAACCCTCACACCTCAATACACACATGAACACAACACTTACACAACACACTTATACAACCCTCACACCTCAATACACACATCAACACAGCACTCGCATCAACACACACATCAACACACTTAAACATTAATACACACATCAATACACACACCAACACACTTAAACATCAATACACATCAACACATCACCCACACAACACACACACTTATACAACCTCACACCTCAATACACACATCAACACAACACTTACACATCAACACAACACTCACACAACACACACACTTATACAACCCTCACACCTCAATATACACATGAACACAACACTCACACATCAACACAACACTCACACAGGTCATGTTGGAAATAAATTCTCATACGACTAAATAAATGTCAAGAATTTATAAAAGCTCTCACTTGTTAAAAGGTTTGGATCAGAAGAGAGATACAGAAGAACTCCAGATGGCTTAAACACCATGATGTCCATCACCAACACGAACAGGACGTCCCTCCAAAACTGATGTAAGGACAAAAAGAAAACTTCTTGAGGTAACTGAAGGATCTACAGCAACATTAAAGCAGGTTAAGGAACACCTGGAGAGCACTGGTGAGTAGCAACACATAGCAACACACTCTCATTTTCTCCTGCTCTCGTCTGGTGTGTCCTGAGGAGAACATCATTCTAAATCTTCTCAACCCATGTGGCAGAAACAGCTTCTGATCTCAGGAGACCAAAGTTTAGAATCTTTTGGATGTCACTTTAAATGATCATCAGCTAAAGAACAGCAGCTTCATGTGTATTAGTTAAGGGGTGTGGAAACTTCTGCATCTCCACACTTTTCCCATTTGAAGGTGCTTTTGCTTTACAATGAACAAAAAGTATGTGAGATGTTCATCACAAAAACCTGTAACTTCTGCTCTTTATCAGTGGTGTGTGTGTGTGTGTGTGTGTGTGTGTGTGTGTGTGTGTGTGTGTGTGTGTGTGTGTGAACATTTCTATCTGCTGAAGATGCTGCAATATAACCTTCTCAATCCCTCTGATCTCCACCTCCTCTGTAGTCTGAAGATGATGGAGTTTGTTATAAACAGCAGTAATAAATCGCAGAAATGACAAACTTTATATCAGACGTTCGTTTTATTTCACTTGTAACATCATTTTAACCTTCACAGAAACGACCCTGAACATGTGCATGTTTTCCTGCATGTTAAAGATCAGAAAAGTTATGTTTTGTTCTTCTGATGTTTCCTTCCTCTGGTTCCATGTAAGAAATCCAGTCAGTCTTGGGCTTGGACACAAGCCCCGGTTGAATATCTGAGGTGGTTTGTGAAGGACATCTGGCAGGTGAGCAGTGAGAGAGGAACTGTATCTGGACAGGTTGAACTTAATCACTGAGGATGTTCACAGATGTAGGTAGATCCAGAGAGAGCTAAAAGCTTCTGAGCTTGAGTGGAAACTTCTTTCTGTAAAATGTTGTAAGTGTATCGAACTGCTCGAGATGAGTTAGAGAAGAACATTGCTGCTGCAGGTAAGAAGAGAGTTTCATTTTGATCCAGCCAGTGCTCCTAACATGGTGCTCTCTGAGGGGATCGGATGATGGGTTCCTTAAGTGTCAGTAAGTTAGTAAGAATGTTGTTCTTCATTTGGCGTAAACGAAGCTGCAACTTTAGTGGTATTTAGTTCATTAGTGCAGTTACTTCAACAGCAAAAAGTTTAACCCTGCCATCCAGTGGATCTGAGGGCTTTAGAAGGTCATTCCTTGTCTCTGAACCATGGACAGTTATAATAATAATAATAATAATAATAATAATAATAATAATAATAATAAAAAAAAAACAGCTCAGTTTTATAGGGGTTTTTACTGATCTGGCAACCAGACATATTCCTGCTGTCAGGCCTCTTAAGAAGAGTTACGTATAAAAATAAGGAAAGAGAGAGAAAGAAAGAGATGGCGGATAAACAGAGTCATGTAGAGTGTGTGTGTGTGTGTGTGTGTGTGTGTGTGTGTGTGTCTTAGTCAGAAACTCTGGGAATAATTCTAATCATTTCTTATGTTTTGTAGTTTAAATGAAGTGACTCATCAGTGTGTCCACATTTATTTATTTATTTGTTTGTTTATTTATTTGTTTATTTATTTATTTATGGCTTTTTTTTATTTGTGTTCTTCAGAAATGTGACATATTTACAAAGCACCATCAATTTCATGATCATGATGGATATTCGGGGAAAACATCATTTTCACACACACACACACACACACACACAGTAAACAAAAGAAATAAATACAATGAAATACAAATAAAATAATAAAAAAAATATATAAATAATAAACTGATGGACAGAATAACGAGGCGGTGATAATAAACATTTTAGTGATGCAGACAAAATCATTTAAAATTAAATTAAAACAATTTAAATATTTACAAATAAGTGACAGAAAAAACAGAAAGAGCAGTGGATCAGAGTCTGTGCTGTGAGAAACAGGAAGCTGACGATCCAACAGGAAATAAATCATTCTAATTATATTACATTTGATACTTTGATACTATATTTACATTCGATATAAATTTCCAATGTACTATTATCCTTCACCCCCTGAATCCACCCCTCAGGTACCTGACTCCACCCCTCAGCCCCCTCAGGTACCTGACTTCACCCCTCAGCTTCCTCATGTACCAGACTCCACCCCTCAGGTACCTGACTCCACCCCTCAGGTACCTGACGGTACCTGACTCCACCCCTCAGGTACCTGACCACCCCTCAGCTTCCTCATGTACCAGACTCCACCCCTCGGGGACCTGACTCCACCCCTCAGCCCCTCAGGTACCTGACTCCACCCCTTGGGGACCTGACCCCACCCCTCAGCTCTCTTATGTACCAGACTCCACCCCTCAGCTCCCTGATTCCACCACTCAGCTCCTTAACTACACCCCTCAGCCCCCTGACTCCACCCCTGGGCCCCTGACTCCACCCCACAGCCCCTTTCTCCACCCCACAGCTCCTGACTCCACCACTCAGCCCACTGACTCCACCACTCAGCCCCCTGACTCCACCCTTCAGCTCTCTGACTAATTCCCTCAGCCCCTGACTCCACCCCTCAGCTCTCTGACTCCACCCCTCACCCCTCAACTACCGGACTCCACCCCTCAGCTACTGGACTTCACCCCTCAGCTCTCTGACTTGACCACGCAGCTCTTGGACTACACCCCTCAGCTACCGGACTCCACCCCAGTATCAGATCTAACTGCTCTATCTGTGATCACCATACGTGGCCCTGCCCCTTGGTCCTGGCACCATTCACTGTGATCTCCCTACCTGGCTCTGCCCCACCACACTAGCCCCACCCTCTCTCTCTGTGAGCTCCTCATATGTATCCTCCCTTTATGCATAGCCACACCCCTTGTGCATAACCCCGCTCCTCACACCTGGCCACGCCTCTCTTCTTGGATCTCAACTCTTTAAAATGATGGGATTTTAATAACTACATATGTCAAAGGTCACAGTAGCTTTTTATTTTAATTTGATGCTAATGAGATGATCATCACAGGTAAACATCAGTGAGGTGTTCGTCCTTCATCACTCTCGTCTGCTACTCAGCGCATTGCTGCAAACATCTAAAGGTCATGCTTTTGTCTTTTTCTCTCAATGGATACAAATGTGCTGAATATTTTCCTCAAACAGAACACAAATGTGTTAATAGACATGAAGGTGTGTGTGTGTGTGTGTGTGTGTGTGTGTGTGTGTGTGTGTGTGTGTGTGTGAGATTATTTCAGGTAAGACTGATATAAAGTGAATAAGCGCAGACGTGAGAGTGATCGTTCTTCTGAAGGATCGTCTCCAGGAGCTTCTGAGTTCTCAGCCCTGACTCCCACAGGAGGACAGACTGTCGTACAGCGAGTCGCTCAGGGATTCCAGGGTTTCAGACACTTGTGGTCGATTTGGAGATAAAAGTTCTTCACTTCGTTCTTTCGTAAAATCTACATTTCCATCTTGTGGCGTGTCCTGGGCTCCGAGAGCGCGATTCTTCCCCCGCCGTCCTCCTGATGCTGAAACGTTTCTGGGTTCCACATCATGAGGAACCTGAGGAACTTTAACCGCACTCTGTAAGAACAAACAAAATATTTCAGAGGTTCATTTAGTTAAAGATGATAGAGATCAGTAACACAAACACACATCAGGACTGATACAAAACACATACAAATACACAAATCATAGCCTGGCTCCGCCCACATCTTGATGCCTGGCCCCACCCCTGATGTTACAGAATCGTCATAGATTTTTTAAAAGCTCTCTCACGCACGCACACACACACACACACACACACACACACACACACACACACACACACACACACACACGGTCTGTGCTGCTTTATCTTCAAACCAACAGGATGACCTGCATTTCCACCATGACCATTCATAACAACCACACCATTACTGGGTTCAGGACATAACCAGGACTGGAGCAGTGAAGACATAAACTGCAACATCAACATTAGTAAACAGGAAGTGGTTACAGTGCATCCAGGAAGTAATTAGAGAGTATCCAGGAGAGTGTGAAGCATGGAATTACAGTGTATCCGGGAAGTCGTCGTCTTCTTCTTCTTCTTTCAGCTTCTCCCATTAGGAGTCTCCACAGTGGATCATGTCTCCATCCCCCCTGTCCTCTACATCTGCCTCTTTCACACCAACTACCTGCATGTCTTCCCTCACCACATCCATGAACCTCCTTCTTGCTTTTCCTCATTTCCTCCTTCCTGGTGTCTCCATCCTCAGCATTCTCCTACTGATATACCCCATGTCCCTCCTCTGCACATGTCCAAACCCTCTCAATCTCACCTCCTTCACCTTGTCTCCAAAACGTCCTACATGCGCTGTCCTCTAATAAACTCGTGTCTAAACAGTGTATCCAGGAAGTAACCAAGAAGAAAACATCAGGAAGTATCCAAAATGTAACTAGGAAATAATCAGAGGGTATGTAGGAAGTAATCACAGTGTAATTAGGACATGTCCTGAAGGTCACTGTGTCTGTGAAGATTTTAATTACAACATCAAAACCAGTGAGCAGCAAAATGGACCTGTTTTTAAGTAGTAATTACAAACTGTAACGTTTCTGTAATTACTGTGTTCACAAAGTGACTATAGAACATGCAGAACTGTAACATTTAAATGTGATTTACACACACACACACACACACACACACACACACACACACACACACGAGTCCCTGGTGCACCTTTTAAAGTCGTGATGTTGATTATTATCGAACTCTTCACTGGGACATTTATTTAAAAACAGGAAGAACAAAGAGCTAAAAATCCCCCTGCTGCTTTAAACACTCGAGCGTTTTCACAAGAGTCTGTGTGTGTGTGTGTGTGTGTGTGTGTGTAAAATAATAGTCTGTTTGCAGTGCAACATCTGATGGTAAAGATTCTCCATCAATGTTCTCAGCCTTTCAGTTTCCACGGCAACTGCTGACCCAATCAGGAGGAAGCAGAGGTTAATCATCAGTGTTTAGATGCTCAGTGACACGTTTTTACTTCTCTTTGTCATCTTATTTTATCTGTCTGCTGGGTAACACACACACACACACACACACACACACACACACACACACACACACACACACACACAGCATGAGGGTGCTGAGCCTTGAGCGTGTGTTTAAGCTCCATCAGTGATGTGTGTGTTGAGGAATGATGGAGGTCAGAGCTGTTAGAATCTTTTACTCTGGATTTCTTTAATCATCCTTCAGATGACACATTGACATTTTACTGAAAAGAGATACGCACATGCGCACACACACACACACACACACACACACACACACACACACACACACAGTACTAAGGCAGTATTATAATGATGACTTTGTGGAGTGTATCAGTGGTTATTTTCTACACCACAGCGCTCACGTGTCATCAGACACAATTCGCAGTGATCTCTATATAATGGTATGTGTGGATTTCAGCGTGCTGTTGAGTGCAGAAATTTACACGTGAAATGTGAACGAAATGAAAATTGGAACTACATCTTCCATGTGAAAAAGGAAGCTCAGGTAAAGATCATGTGATGTGTGTTAAGGTTTCCTCCAGGTGAAAATGGTTGTTCTACATTGTATTTATTATCTGCAGTGATCAGGTGTAGTTTAGTGTCACCATCGTAACTCCTCCTTCTGCTGAGATCTCACTGCTTCAGTTCTCGGGTTCCTCACTGATGGAATGTGCTCCACTCGGAACATCTACATCTCAACATCTCCATTCCTCTTCTTCCCTTCATCATCATCGTTTTCTTGTTTTTTTTCTTACCCTTATAAACCTGAATGTTCTTGTGTTCCTCCAAATTTCTCATCAATTGACTCCGCCCACCTGTCAGCCCCACCCACAGCTTAGCTCTTCCTTGTGACAAGACCTCTATCAGGTGATGGTGAAGACTAACACGTGCTTCTTGTGATGTATGCACAACACACGTACGCTATCTGTCCTCTTTTATATACACCATCTCACAGAGGCACATGATTGGCTAATGTCTCTGTGAATGACAGGGGGACGATTAAGCCCCTTCCACTCATACAGAACAGCCCGTCTTTGCCACGCGGAGTTGTGAAACCATCCAGTGTTGGAGAGAAGATTTCTTATTCATAAATCAAAAAGAGACACCAGTGTTCACAGTGTTCATGTGAGGAAAGTACCTGGTGATCAGAGTCTAGTCTCACAGCTGCTCATTCCAGCCCACCACCTTCAAACACGTCTTTATGAGGAAGTGGTGGATCAGTGGTTAAAGCTCTGGGTTACTGATCAGACAGTCAGGGGTTCAAGCCCTAGAATCACCAAGCTATCCCTCTTGGGGCCCCTGAGAAGGGCCCTTTCTGCTCCAGGGGTGCTGTGTCAGGGCTGACCCCAGTGTCCTTTTTTTTTTTTTCTTTTCTTTTTTCTTTAAACATAAAAACAGGTATAGAAAATAGGCGGGAAAAGGAAAAGGACTGTTTATTTTTCTTTGCTGTAAAATATCCAGACAGGTACAATTGTCCTTTTCACTGTGAGTGAATATCCATTAAATCCACTAGGCAGCCTATCTGGTGGTTATATAAGCTCGGCTTTAAACACTAGCCCCGGGTTATTAGGAGTTATTATCTCCTACCACATCACTTCAGAGCTGAGTGCTGGGCCTGAAGGTCAGCACTGTTATAAAGCTTCGTTACGAGCCGTGTTCAGCTCGTGTTTATTATTTATGATGTGTTTGATTGAGATTTTAGTCATTATCACACCCAGACTGAGATCCGAAACGTTTCCCTTCTTTCACTGCCGAATTAAAAAAAAACTTCCCTGAAAAATATATATAATAATAAAGAAATAAAGAAATAAAGAGCCTAATGCTGTGTGTGAATCAATATTTGGCTCGATATCTGACAGGAGCATCTTCTGATTCATTCTTATGAGAAAACACTGCCTCAGGTGATTCCATGATGGAGCACACAAACACAACAGCTTTTGGGAAACAGCAATTTTACACCCATTTGAAGGGAAGGAGAGCATTTCAATATCCAGCACAGTTCCTGAAGAACTTATTTAAGAGCAGAAGTTTTTAAGCTGCTAGAGGAACATCGTCCATCTCTCTGTCTTACTCTTTGGTTTTCTCTCTGTCTCTTTTCAGCACATCACACACTTTTTACCCTCCATAATATTTACACTGCACCCTCTCACTACGCCTGGTGTCCTGCACTTCTGTCCCGTTAGTTTTGCTTTAATCAGTAATTGATAGTTACAGTTTGGTGTTTTGGGTTCTTCATAACGATGATGATGATGATGATGATGATGATGATGATTAATGAGGAGGAGGAGGAGTGTGTGATGTTACAGCATGTGTCAGTGATACAGATCACAGAAAATAAACTACTGTAATTCTGTTTTCTGGAATAAACACATACTTCACCTTATATTCCAGAAACTGTGGCGATACAGGTGTGTGTGTGTGTGTGTGTGTGTGTGTGTGTGTGTGTGTGTGTGTGTGTGTCCATATTGTCTTTTATCTTTTAATTAGAATCCACTCAGATTCCTTTAAAACATGTTTGAAGGTTTTAGGGTGATTGGCTGATTGGCTGGAAGGAGTTCAGGTGTGAATAGTGGATTGTGATTGGCTGGAAGGAGTTCAGGTGTGAATAGTGGATTGTGATTGGCTGGAAGGAGTTCAGGTGTGAATAGTGGATTGTGATTGGCTGGAAGGAGTTCAGGTGTGAATAGTGGATGGTGATAGGCTGGAAGTTCAGGTGTGTGTTAAACACACAGGTAGTTTGTGTTTGTCAGTTGAATCTAAACAAATGCATTGCTTATAAACACCTGTAACCATAGTAACATCCAGTTCCAGTTCCATCCAGAGTGAGACAGCGATCATTGACCTTAATGAGCTCCACTGAGGAGTTTTGCGTTTGATGGAACTTCTATAGTGAATACAAGAATACGGGTAAAAAAAAGAAAAAATCGAGAATGAAAAACAGCAGCTGGCGTTAACACCAACAGCTTCATTCCTAATCTCCTGCAACCTCTCTGTTATAATGATTTATTACTGCTCATGGAAATAAATAGAATCTGACACTATTTAATCTCTTTTTGTGATTCAGAGCAGCAGAAATGTAGATGTAATGTGCTGTATATAAAACATCAGTTACAGCTTTAAATCCTTAATGCTGGAACTGATGGCTAGGTGTGAGACCTAACACCATTTTAATGCTCTCCAGGACGTTCTTCACCTCCACATGGTGCACCAACATCCTGTCACACCTCCACCTGGATCATCACTTACTCTATTCATCTAAAAGTCTAAAATGGATGAATGCGATTAATTTACCTTTAAGTGTTCCTTGATTTATCTCTCTGGAGAAACTCGAGTCCTACAGCATAGGGAGAAGATTATTTTAGAAAAGGTGGAATTCTGCTCTTAGAGGAATCTTACGGATGCATCCAAATCGTACACGGATGCATCCAAATCGTACACAGTTGCACACACCTACAGGTTTATAGAGAATGACACAGCATGGGATGAGGGTTCGAGCTCCTGGAGGTTCTGAGCAGAATATCCTTAAATCTTTTCAAATCAGATTTAAGTAGAAAAAAAATCTAAATGTTCTTCTTTAGATTTGATAAAAATACACTGATGTTCTTCAGAAAACTCTCAGGGACGTGCTGTTAGAGGAAAATAATCACCTACAGGGTGGGAACAGTGACTTCACTTCATCACACCACCCTGCTGATAATTATTACACTATAACACACACACACACACACACACACACACACACACACACACACACTTTATAAAAACTGGTATTATTCAGGAGCCAGTGAAGGTCACTTAAAGAGAAGTGCAATGAATGGACATTGAACACACACACACACACACGGTTCTGACCCGTCTGGATGGACTGTGTTGGCTCGGTGGCTCCACCTGCCCCTCTGATACCCTTGGTTTGGGAAACGCCCAGTTCGCAGTGGGCGGGGCTTCAAAATGGGCTCCATAGACGTCAATGTCTGTTAAGAAGTGTTTAAAATAAAAGCGAAAAATCAGTGGAGAAATGAAGAACTCATTCAGGAGAGAGAGAAGGAGTAATGAAAGCTCACACACCTTCGTGAATGGTGCTGGACAGATTCACACTCATCCCCTTAGCCTCTAGAGGAGAAGAGTAGAGTACAGAAGTATTCACTTCGTCTAAAGACGCCAGTCCTCCCTCCAGGGTTCGATTCTTTCGAGGTTTTAGAGCTGCTTGGTGAGAAACAGAGCTTTGGAGTTTAGGGTTCAGTTTTCCAACAGCGCTGCTGCCGTAGTCAGGGAGAGGAAACGTCCCGATCCCACTGTCCAGAGTGCGCATGGAGCCTGACACACACACACACACACACACACACACACACACACAGATTTCAGCCTCTTTGTGCTGCCATGTCAATCTAATCTGCACAGAGCCTTCAGAGTCAGTACTGCTGGCCTTTTTACCACAGTCTCTATTAGTGAGTAATGTGAGTGTAGATTATTGTGAGTATAGAGTATGTGTGTAAAAGAGAGAGTGTATGCAGAGTGAATGTGTATGTACAGTATGTGTAAACTAGTGTGAGTGTGTGTGTGTGTAATGAGTGTGTGTGTAATAGATGAGTGTGTGTGTGTTTGTGTGTGTCTGTGTAATAGATGAGTGTGTGTGTTTGTGTGTGTGTCTGTGTAATAGATGAGTGTGTGTTTGTGTGTGTGTGTGTGTGTCTGTAATAGATGAGTGTGTGTGTTTGTGTGTGTGTGTCTGTGTAATAGATGAGTGTGTGTGTTTGTGTGTGTGTGTGTCTGTGTAATAGATATGTGTGTGTGTTTGTGTGTGTGTGTTTGTGTAAGTGTGTAATAGATGAGTGTGTGTGTGTTTGTGTGTGTCTGTAATAGATGAGTGTGTGTTTGTGTGTGTCTGTGTAATAGATGTGTGTGTGTGTGTGTGTGTGTGTGTGTGTGTGTGTAATAGATGAGTGTGTGTGTGTGTGTTTGTGTGAGTGTGTAATAGATGAGTGTGTGTGTTTGTGTGTGTGTGTGTGTGTGTGTTTGTGTGAGTGTAATAGATGAGTGTGTGTGTGTTTGTGTGAGTGTAATAGATGAGTGTGTGTGTTTGTGTGAGTGTGTAATAGATGAGTGTGTGTGTGTTTGTGTGAGTGTGTAATAGATGAGTGTGTGTGTGTGTTTGTGTGAGTGTATAATAGATGTGTGTGTGTGTGTGTGTGTGTTTGTGTGAGTGTGTAATAGATGAGTGTGTGTGTGTTTGTGTGAGTGTGTAATAGATGAGTGTGTGTGTTTGTGTGAGTGTGTAATAGATGAGCTGTGCTCCTCCTGAGGTGAGCATTAAGTGACATAAAGCAGAATGAAGTGAGCAGATGAGCGGTGTGTGGTTTACAGCCTTAGGAGAAACACTCCAACACACACACACACACACACAATCAGATCATGTGTCAAGATCTGGAGATAAATGTAGTGCTAAAGCTTCTCCTACTGTTGTCCTGAGGCTGACGCTCAGTGTGACACAGGCTGCGTCCCAAACACTCATGCTGCTGGAACAGGGGTTAACAGCATTGTGTGTGTGTGTGTGTGTGTGTGTGTGTGTGTGTGTGTGTGTGTGTGTGTGTGAGCAGAGAGCTCAGATACTAGCGCTTACCTTACAGATTAGTGCTGTACATAAATATGCACACTCACTTGTACACTCAATGCATTAAGGGTCCAACCAGTGTGTGTGTGTGTGTGTGTGTGTGTGTGTGTGTGTGTGTGTGTGTGTTATGAACAGTAAATGATGCTGGTAATGTGACTGTGCACTAAGTTTTTGTTTTTGTGTTCTTACCTTTAAAGTGCTGTGAGCTGACGGACTCGGCCAGACTCTCATCAGACGTCACATCATCTCCTCGACACGTTTCTGAAAACTGCCAGAGAGAGAGAGAGAGAGAGAGAGGGAGAGGGAGAGGGGAGAGGGAGAGAGTCATGTGACCTAAACCAGAAGCTATGTTAGAGTAACAGTCCTCAGTAGAATCATTACCTTTACTATCACAACAAGCTTTATTAGGACCATGAGCTATCAGTAAAACCCCAAGCTTCAATAGAAACATGAGCTTTATTAACCATCAGTAGAACCCAAGCTTCAGTAGAAGCACAACCATTATCAGGTCCCCAACCTTTCAGCATAACCACAAGCTTCAGGAGAACCAGAAGTTATTTTCGAGTCACAGTCTTCAATAAAACTGCAAGCTTCAATAGAACCATGATATTTATAAGGACCACAAGCTTCAGTGGAACCATGAACTTTATTAGAATCATGATCTTTAGTAGCACCTCATGCTTTAACAGAATTATGAGCTTTATTAGTACTACAAGCTTCACTAGAATCCAAGTTCAGTAGAACCGCATGCATTATCAGGACCACAAGCTTCAGTAAAGTCACATGCTTTAGCAGAAACCAAGCTTCAGTAAAAGCATGAGGAGTGATGCTAACATCGCTGCTAGTTAGCATACTTTACTCTCGTTTGGACGTTAAAGTGACAGAGGAGTTCGTCGACGTTAACAGCAAAGAAATGTCTCAATAAGCGCTCATTGTTCATCTCACACCAAGTTCTCGGCTGCATCAGTAATTACAGTGACTCATCTCCAACAACATTCACAATGTCATTCAAGTCCCAAATGCAATTTCCCAAACAGGCTTAGGAGACACGCAGCAGGAACACGATTTACACCCAGAGCAGTCTCACTTCATTACTACCACCATCAGTCTGGGCTTCCATACAAAACACAAACACAACACCGAGTCACAAGCACGCAGACGTGAGACAGACGACCCGTCCCACCGTCTCAAGGCCAGGTGTCACGGCAACGCACATCATAAAGAGTTCTTACTGCGATTGTAGATTACACTTGTCTTTAACGATAAGAAGGTCAAGACGATTTTACAGCAGAGGACAGACTTCAGATTACATTTCAGTGAGCACTGATCACAAGTTATAGAGGATCAGATCTTCAACAGTGGGGAAACTCCACCTCTAGGGGACAGTTCCTTGTCACTCATATCACATGATATCTCAGGTTCGGGTGTGAATATGGGCTTGTGATTGGCTGGAAGTTCAGGTGTGAGTTAAACACGCAGGTAGTTTTTGCGTCTATGGTGAATACAGGGATTTTCATAAAAGAACTCGAGGCACAAGATGAATTCGTGGAGAAGAAAATGTTCAAATGAGAACAAAATGAAAAACAGCACTGGGAGTTACTTCAGCAGCTTCATTATTACTCCATTACTCTTTATTAATACTCATTTAAATAATGTAATCTTTAGAAATGAGTTTATTAGAGGGACAGTGCATGTAGGACGTTTTGGAGACAAGGTGAGGGAGGTGAGATTGAGATGGTTTGGACATGTGCAGAGGAGGGACATGGGGTATATCAGTAGGAGAATGCTGAGGATGGAGACACCAGGAAGGAGGAAAAGAGGAAGACCCAGGAGGAGGTTTATGGATGTGGTGAGAAAAGACATGCAGGTAGATGGTGTGAAAGAGGCAGATGTAGAGGACAGGGAGGTATGGAGACGGATGATCTGCTGTGGAGACTCCTAATGGGAGAAGCTGCAAGAAGAAGAAGAAGTAAATAATGTAATCTGGCACTACTTAATTTCTGCGTGTGATTCAGAGCAGCAGAATTGTAGATGTAACGAGCTGTAATGAAAATTTTGTTAGTTTTGATCTCTGCAAACATCAATAACAGCTTCTAACATTAACAACTTCTCAATGCTGGTAGTGATCATTACAATCCAGTTTCATGCAGAAAACCTGAATACCTTGATCTCCTCGCCGCTCCTGGTTTGGCGGACGCAGCTTTGCTGATGGCTGAAAACAGGACGTGACCTTTTCAAGTCGAAGGACAGACGTCTGTGCATGATACCAAAGCCAGGCGTTGCTCCATCATCCACCCTGTTCATATAAACACATCTCCATTAATCAGGAACGACGAGGCAAAGAAGAGTGTCAGAGATAATCGCATCAGAAATCAGTTCTGAATATGTTCTGGTCAGGTGCCGATATTAAAAGTGTGTGGTAGGAGGTTACCTGTTGAGGAGCTGCTGCATGAAGCTCTCCCCCGTCACACCTGCATACATCAGCGATAACTGACCCTGCGTTTGGTCCATGATAACTTCACACGAGCGTCCTCGAGTCGAGCGATCCAGCGGAATTCCCACTCCTTTCACGTAAACCTTTTCATCCTCCAGAGCTTTGCGTAAATCCTCAGCCTTTTCCATGAGCTTGGAGATATTTAAACTGTCCACCACCTTCTTGGAACCTCCTTTGGTGCCTGATGTGTCTTTGGTTCTTGACATTGTCGACGATGAAGACATACCAGATTTGATCTTTGACATTTCTGTTTTGCGACTGAGTGCAGGAAGCTTGCTCTTCTTCAAACCAAACCAACTTGCGATCCCATTGGATGCTTTTTGTTTCGGTTCCACGGTGTGACCTCGATCTTGTTCCTGCAGTTTCAGGACATTCTCCTGAATCCCTCGCATGACCTTCTGCTCAATCGAGGACTGGGGGACAGAAAGTCTCTTCTCTTGAGCAGACTTAGCAGAGTCAGGAGCAGGTTTGGATGAAAGTGGAAGTGGGAAGGTGTCCATGTTTGTGAAGGTTTTTTTCTTCCCAGCTGTGAGTTTGGATGACTGATGCTTCTGAAGGTTCATGCGCTCTTCCTGAACCGGTTTCATTCCTCGAGGGTAAGAAGAAGCACTTCCAGCCTTGGATGGAGACTTGGATTGTCCTCTGGTGGGACTGCTTTGGGGACTTTGTACAGTCTTGTGAAGAGGATTGGGACACTTCCCATAGCTTCTCATTATTACAAGGGTTTCACAAGAGGTGGTTGAAGGTAAGCCTGCAATGGTTTTCTGACTTTCTGTTTTTGTGATGTATTTCCGTTCTGAAGAAGATGATGAGGCATGCTGTATCTTGGTATAGTTTCCAAAGCTGGGTTTGGGATGTGATTTTCCTTCCAGAGATCCAGTGTGTTTTCTTTGTTCCAGTGTGATTCTCTCGATTTGTCGTCCTGCTGTTTTGCTTCTTTCACCTTTCCCAGGAGATCCAGCAGCTCTGCTAACACTACTTAGTGCTCCTTTTCTAACTCCGGGTTGATGCAAATCTTCTACATTCTGCAGTCTTCCAAGGACCGCCAGTCGTTCTTTGAACGGGTGATAACTCGTCTCACTGTAGCTGCTGATGACTTCTCTCCTGTCCTGCACTGAAAGCTGTTTGTCTCTTCTTTTAACTGCGACCTGAGAAGCACCAGAAGGTCCAACCTTTGGAGATGCAACTGGAGCTTCTCCTTCATGATATGCATCTTTCATGCTGGGGTAGCTCATCCTTTGAGCCTTACACACAGAAGATGATGAGTTTGGAAGGCTAAAGTGGTTCTGAGGTCTTTGCCAAACAGGACTTTCTGTGTCTGTGTCCTGATCTGATGAGGAGGACGAGGAGTCACTTGTGCTAGTAGATGAATCTGAAGAGAGTGGATTAAGAACCTTTTCCTCTCTCCAGTTCATCTTCAGCTGTTCTGCATGGTCTTGGTCAACTGTGGTGGAGTTGGCAGTGGAAGGCCCAACAACATTTTCATAGAGAGTAACCTGAGCACTTGCTTTTGAACCCTTGCTTTTTTTCGGGGCCGAGTGACTACTATACTGTGGCTCTTTTGTAGGACTGGATGATGTTTCCTCAAGATTTAATGGAGATGTTGGGGCTGAATAGGTGCCAGTGTGTGAATCTGTTTTGGAGCAGGAAGTGCTTTCTGTTGTGGTTGCCTTCCGTGTCTGGATCTCGTAGTTATTCCTGCATGGGATTTTTGAGTTGCGTGTGAGTTGAGGACTCAAGCGAAAGCCGTTGTTCTCTGGTGCTGAAGGTACCTTGAGCAACTTTAAGAGTGTTGATGCTGAAGGTTTGGATTCACCAAAGAGAGACACTGGAGTTTGTGTAGACATTTTCTCCACCACCTTCTCCTGAGAACATGCTGCAGTGCTCCTCTCAGGTAGTGAGGCAGAAGAATATGATCCAACTGATGCTTTCCTGGAGACTGGAGTTTTTTTAGACTTCTTAATCGAGTCTCCATTGGAGATCTCAGGCTTTTGTTTCTCAGATGTTGTGGAGCCTTTGACAGTCTCCTTCATCTTCGCAACCTTAGGTGATGGAATAGTTTCAGATTTCTTATCAGGGTGATATTTGGATGTTGTAGGTGATATCTTGCTTGATTGTCTTTTGTTGCAGTCTTTCTTTTGATCTCCTGAGCTTGGATGATTGCTTTTGTCAACACTTTTCTTAGGACTTTGTCCTAAAGCGTCACCTTCTGGATGCACTAATCCTTTTGTGTCATCTTTGCCAGAACCTGAAGCCATGCCAAGATCTGGATTTCCCTTCAGCAACTCTAAGCTTGATGTCTGCTGGAGGATAAGACATGATGGACAACCTCCAAAGTTTATAGACAGATGACTCTCCTGCTGTCCTTCAACATTCACATGAGTGTGTTCGTGAAGATCTGAATCGGAACTGGACTGTCTACACTGGTGCTGATGTGGACTTGGGGTCACCATTCTGCTCATCTCTCTGGGGAGAGGAGACTGTGTGGTGTGAGGATGATGATGATGATGATGATGATGATAGCAGGCTGGTGGATAAAACTTCAAGGGATCTGATTCCTCCAATTTACGAAGAACCTCCAGGATGTGTGCTTTCTTCTTGAGGAATGGAGACATTGCCTCCATGGATGATGATGATGAAGCTTGAGTGGAGGTTTCTACAATGTTCTGTGCATGTTCATCACTGACCTGATGGAAGAGCAAAAATATCTGATGCTTGTTTTTTTGCAGCTACAAATTCACAAAGTCCACTACAAACCAGCACTACAATAATCACGCTAATCTATAAACTAAGAGTGAACATTCTAGAAAACGCTAACCAAGTGTGTCGGTGTTTATTATGAATGAATGTATTTATTTCTGCAGTTCATGCAGTAGTGATGAAGGTTTTCTGTGATGTGGGAATGTGTCTCGCTCTCTCTCCTCTGCACAAGTGTAAAACTCCCGCGGGGTCGAGGTGACAGTAAACGTGTGCGTGAACGAGTGCCTGGTGAAGATAGTCTGGGTCGGTCTGGAGGACGGCGCTGAGAGAACGACGCACTCCTTTTCTCCAAACGATTAGGAAATTAATTGCTTCTTTAATTAAAGATAAAGCTGGTGGCTGCGTCAAGGTCACTCGTGTGAGACTGAAGTCACTGCTTTGTGTTCTCCTTCTAACGAGTCCTCGTCTCTCTGTCCTGAAACACAGACGTGCTGATTTTCAAAACACTCTGAGATTAAACACGTCGCTTCATCGCCAGCTTTATAACTTTATCATGCCGCAGTTCCTTCTCATTTTAACCCTGAATGGAGAAAAATATGCTAACTACACTAACTGCTAATCGGTTTCGCTAACTACATTTACTGCTAATCTGCTAATCGATCTCTTATGATGCTATTTTATAGATTAGCATGTTTACTATAATGCTAGTTTGATGTAAAGGAAATGGAGCTGTATTACAGAAGCAGGTGAGCTCGGTGTGTGTGTGTGTGTGTGTGTGTGTGTGTGTGTGTGTGTGTGAAATTGATTATAGATTTATTTTGTTCCCCTACACTAAACACACACACACACACACACACACACACACACACACACACCTTTTTGACAAAGCAATCAGGTGAAATGATGATTCTGTGTGTGTGTGTGTGTGTGTGTGTGTGTGTGTGTGTGTGTGTGTGTGTGTGTGTGCAGGTGATACTGAAGTGTTTTCACACTGAAGGAGAATGAGTTTGTAATTAAGAGTACGAGGGTTTTGGTTGTCAGTGTTGGTCTTAAATCTCAGTTCTGCTCCACAGGAGGAAAATCTGTCGCACTATTGATCTGAACACTGCAGTAAAGAGCTCAGCTTCTGTCTCTGAGGCAGAACAACTCCAGCACTTCTCCACACCATCTCTTTCCATTTTACAGCCTTTACAGGCTTTTATTTAAAACTCCTGATTTTTCACGTGTCTGCATCAACAATGATGTGGGGGAAACAAGAACCACATCAATACTGCGGAGCATCAGCAGAACCACAGCAGAACATCAGCAGCAGAATATCTGCAGGAACACAGCAGAACCGCAACAGAAAATCAGAAGAACATCAGCAGGAATGCAGCAGAACATCAGTAGGAATGCAGCAGAACATCATCAGGAACGCAACTTAACATTAGAAGAAACACAGCAGAATATCAGCAGGAACGCAGCAGAACATTGAGAAATTATGTGTAGAAATATGAAATGCAGAAAATAGGAAAAGCACTAGAGAACTTGGAATTCTTCTGTACAGGTTCAGATCTTCCAGAAGAGTGTTCAGAATCAGAGTGTTTATGTGAGGAAAGTTCTGGGTGTTCAGAGTCGGGTTATGCAGCAGCTCCAAATTCACAATTTACACTGTAAATATTTCTGTCAGGTTCTGTCAGGTCCTACCACTGCTTCACCCTGAGGAACGTAATATCTAGGCTTGAACTATTCACACTGCTGCTCCTGCTGCATAACGTGGAGGAGTAACGACCTCACGCTATCCGCCCTCTTCCACATACACCCCCGACTGAGTTCTTCCTCAAATCATCTCAGGGAGTTTTTCCTTCATCTCCGTCATCTCCAGCATCATCATTATGTATAATTTATACAAATTCTCAATATATTTATTTTTAAACAAATCAGTTCTCCATTTTATCAGGAACTCTTAATGCTCCTCACAGATCTTCTCAGGTCTCCTACACACTGTTTCTAAGCATTTACTTCACCATTGCGTGGACTCCGTGTATCTCTTCATAAACCTTGTGTTCAGAAACTTTTTAACTCATTTGGAGAAAAATGACGAAGGTCAAGTGATCCGTAGCATGTGCTGTGGTCATGTCAGAATTCCAATCATGCATGTAACGTGTGGAGCAGAACTCCTCTCCTCCATCACACACATGATTAACG
>NC_060902.1:418644-441144 GCF_014805685.1 Silurus meridionalis
TGTTTTGCTCGAACTCAGTGCAGCTTTTCACACCATTGATCATCATCTCCTGCTTGCTGGACTGGAGAATGTTGGAGAACACATAATAATCCATGTCCCTCTCTTCCTGTCACCTCTCTCTCTCTCTCTCTCTCTCTCGCTCTCTCTGTTGAGTTAAACATGCTCCTGAGGTTCCAGTGATCACTGTTCCTGCCCCTTTTCCCTCCTCAGATCTTCCCACTTCGTCCTGGTCTGCCTCTGGATGATGTTCTCTTCGATTGGAGGTGACTCTGTGCAGCTGGAGATGTTTCTTATCAATGCCTTGGGTGGTTCCATGAAATTCCGGAGTAAGATCAGGAGCTTTGAGGATTTGGACTGTAGTTAATATCTACAGTCTGCTACACTGACTCAGGACTACAGTTTGCTCTGATCTCCATCACTGCACCTCAACATCGTTTATCTGTAATAAATGGACATTCAGTGGAACCCAGATGAGGATGAGGTTCACTCTTGAGTCTGGTTCCTCTCAAGGTTTCTTCCTTCTGCATCTCAGGGAGTTTTTCCTTCACCACAGTCTCCACCGACTTGTTCATCAGGGACAAACTTACACTTATAAAGAACATCTTCATTTTTATCACCATATTATCTGTGTAAAGCTGCTCTGAGACGATGTTCATTGTTAAAAGCTCAAAACAAATAAACATGATTTTAATTGAGGAGCAGAAGGAGGAGAAGGAGGAGGTGAATGAGGAGCAGGAGGAGGAGAAGGTGAGTGAGGAGAATGAGGAGAAGAAGGAGGAGAATGAGGAGAAGGAGGAGAAGAAGGAGGTGAATGAGGAGCAGGAGGAGGAGAAGGAGGAGTTGAAAGAGGAGGTGAATGAGGAGCAGGAGGAGGAAAAGGTGAGTGAGGAGAAGAAGAAGGAGAAAAAGGAGAATGAGGAGCAGGAGGAGCAGATAGAGATTGAGTAGGAGAAGGAGGAGGTGGAGGAGGTTGAGTAGGTGCAGGGGGAGGAGGTGGAGTCCATACCTGTTGTACAGGTGAGGAGGAGAAGTGCAGTTTGTGTGTGAGGAAGTCTGTTAGAGTTCGGTTCTGTCGCTCCAAATCAAACACTCGCATCTTCAGCTTTATACACTCCTCCCTCAGGTCCTACACACACACACACACACACACACACACACACACACACATTAAACACTAAATCATGTATCAATCATGTATTACTGATACACGTGTCCAAAAGTATGTGTACACTTGAGCATAAGATTATAAACATCCCACATTGAGTCTGTTTACTGTTACGTTCTACACAAGTGTGTGTGTGTGTGTGTCTGTCTGTCTGTGTGTGTTTGTACCTGAGTGTGTGTCTGAGTGCGTGTCCGTGTGTGTGTGTTTGTGTGTGTCTATGTGTGGGTCTGTGTGTGTGTGTGTGTGTGTGTGTGTGTGTGTGTGTGTGTGTGTGTGTGTGTGTGTCTGTGTGTGTGTGTGTGTGTGTGTGTATGTGTGTGTATGTGTGTGTGTGTGTGTATGTGTATGTGTGTATATGTGTGTATATGTGTGTGTGTGTATGTGTGTGTGTGTGTGTGTGTGTGTGTATGTATGTATGTGTGTATATGTGTATATATGTGTATATGTGTATGTGTGTGTGTGTGTGTGTCTCTGTGATCAGAGAAGAAGAACTGAATCCTGTATTGGTGTCCCAATACTTTAGGCCCCAGTGTGTGTAATTGAGTGTGTGTGTGTGTGTGTGTGTGTGTGTGTGTGTGTGTGTGTGGTGGTACCTTCTGGTTCAGGAGTGCCTGCACTACATGATTCGCCACCTGCAACATACACAAAGACAAAAAGAGAGAGAAAAGAGATAGTGTAACTGTGTGTGTGTGTGTGTGTGTGTGTGTGTGTGTGTGTGTGTGTGTGTGTGTGTGTGTGTGTGTGAGGGAGATAGAGAGTGTGTATATCTGAGTGTGTTGTACTCTGTATCTAACATCGTCATCTCAGGAAAATGTTTTCATGTAGAAGATGATGATAATAAAGATGATGAAGATGAAGATGAAGATGGTGTTGGTGATTATTATAATAATAGAATAGATTCTACTAAATCTCACCTCATCTAAACATCTCTCATATGCTTCTCTCTGACTCTCGTTGGCCAGAGCCAGTGATGTGTTCTCCGCCTGGGAAAAACAAACACAACACTGATGTTCTTACATCCAGAAACATCGTAAAATCATCATTATCCCACCTCACATTTGGGGTGTGTGTGTGTGTGTGTGTGTGTGTGTGTGTGTGTGTGTGTGGGGTGTTAATAGCCATTTACCAGAGGAAACATTAACGTTTTATTTTTGTTACACAGAATTGAATGAAATGGACTTGTATGTTTTTGGCCTCGTTATATATCAGTGTGTTTCTGCTCCAGCGTCTGGAATGAAGTCAATAAAGCAGCTGATGTTCCAGTAATAATATAAAAATACACAGCAGAGCACATTTACAGCATCAGGAGGAAATTTACTATTATATTTATTAATATTTATAATCTGCCAATTGATTAAAATAATAATTTAACATAATAATTGCGCTAAAATAATAATTTATCGCAACTTAATCGCACACATTTGTATCTGTTCTAAATGTACCTTAAATGAATACTTTTAAGTGTTTAATTCTCTAATTAACATGCGCATGGACAAATATTGATGCTTTATGCAAATGTATGTTTATTATTAGTGAAAGCAAACCCAACATAAAGCATGAAAGTAAATATTCCTATAAAAGTAATTATGGCTTTTTTAAATGACGTAAATCATCAGGACACCAAACTAAACTTTCGCTATGTTTCCACACGGACGGTTTTACTTGCCGGATGTCTGATTTGATCAGTAAAACAAATGTTTAGTAATTAAAAATTATTTTTCTCTGGGTTTATTTTTTTTATATCTGAGTAAAGAAAGGATTTATTTATATTTCTAATAAAAATCAGAAAACATAATTGTGAATAAAATAAAATTAGTGCCCTTAAAAAGACTTTGCGTTAATGTGTTATTAACGTTTAAATTTTGACATAATTTACACTAAGCAGATGAGGGTTAGGGGCCTTGCTCAGGGGCCCAGCAGTGTCAGCTTGGTGGTGCTGGGATTTAAACTCACAACCTTCTGATCAGCACTTTAACCCCTGAGCTCAGCTTTCTCATCAGAGCTCTCTCGAGTGTCTCTTCTCTGATTACGCCTTCGTTTTTCACTGATTGGTCCAGAAAAGAATGTTGTGTGTATCTGCAACATCACAATTATCCCACAAATTCTCATGGAACTGCAGGAACACAACCTGCAGTAAATAACGAGCTTTTCTTTATAAACTCCAGCAATCAGAGATAAATAAGTCAAATTCTGTGTTTGGAAAAGGTCATGAAGGTCTTTCAGCTCAATCTGTTCTTTCTGTAGCAGCGCCGTGTTTTAATGTTCACAGAGAAAAAGTTACACCGAATCAGTACATTATATTTGTGGTGTTGATAGTGATGGTGGTGTGGATAGTGATGGTGGTGTTGATATTTGTGTTGGTGGTGTTGATGTTGTTGGTGTTGATGCTGTTAGTGGTGGTGTTGCAGGAGAAACTCGAGGGAAATCCAACAAAAGCACTTAAAAAAAAAACAGTAAAAATCATTCAGTCTGAAAAATAACATCAAAAACAAACACGATGAGATTAACTGCAGTCGTGATGTTCATCTCGATAAAGTCTTCACACACACACACACACACACACACATAGACACATACTTATACACACACGCATATACACACACACACACACACACACACACACACACACATACAGACACATACATATACACACACACACACACACACACACACACATACAGACACATACATATACACACACGCATATACACACCACACACACACACACACACACACACACACACACACACACACACACATACATACAGACACATACATATACACACACACATATACACACACACACACACACACACACACACACATATATACACACACATATATATACACACACATACATACACACACACACACACACACACACACACACACACACACACATACAGACACATATATATACACATATACACACACGCATATACACACACACACACACACACACACACACATATACACACATATACACACACATATACACACACACACACACACACACACACACACACACACACACACACACACACACACATACAGACACATACATATACACACACGCATATACACACACACACACACACACTGCACACACACACACACACGCACACGCTACAGTGCTACAGTAATAAGCTACAGAAATGACTATCACTGTGCTGAAGCTGGTGTTGTGGTGGATCAGGATGTGGGCAGGAACTGCAGATGATCGTGTCACTGCTGCTGGATTATTAGCTATCAGAGCTACTGATGAATTCGAATACACTACGCAGATGTGCACACTGACACACTGTGTAGTGCAGTAGTAGTGCAGTAGTACACTACAGTGATTTAGGACGCAGCCCATCAGGACATGAGTCTTAACACTGTAATAAATAAAAGATTCATAAAACAGTATTTTTATATGAATATAATCTGTAATAAAGATGTTTAATTCTGTCCATCAGAAGGACACAGTTTTTATTGGACAATAAAGGGACAGAGTGTGTATAAAATATTTGGAATAAATGTGTCATTTGGATAAAGTCTCTTTTTTATATATTTATTTCTAACTTACGGTGGCAATCACACAGCGCCCTCTAGCGGCCAAAATGGGTCACTGGATGTCATCACAGGACTTGCTGATATTATGCCTTTTTTTTTACTGTTCATTCTTTTATATATCAGTTATTGAATATTATTTAGTATTATTAATAATATTATGATCATTATAGTGATATAGTATTTTGAGCAGCTGATGAATGAGGAAAATCAGAGAGAGAGAAGGTTGGATGGTGTGGAGATGTGAAGCAGGAAGTGGATAGGATTAGTAAGGAGGAAGTGAGAGCATGAAGAGTGGAAAGTCTGTTGGACCAGATGACATACCGGTAGAAGCATGGAGATGTTTAGGAGAGATGCAGTAAAGTTTTTAACCAGAATGTTTAACAGGATTTTGGAAGGTGAGAAGATGCCTGAGGAATGGAGAAGGAGTGTGCTGGTACTGATCTTTAAGAATAAGGGAGATGTGCAGACCTGCAGTAACTACAGGGGAATAAAGTTGATCAGTCACACCATGAAGTTCTGGGAAAGAGTAGTGGAAGCCAGGCTGAGAGAAGAGGTGACCATCTGTGAGCAGCAGTATGGTTTCATGCCGAGGAAGAGCAACACAGATGCCTTATTTGCTTTGAGGATGTTGATGGAGAAGTATAGAGAAGGTCAGAAGGAGTTACATTGTGTGTTTGTGGATTTAGAGAAAGCGTACGACAGGGTGGAGAGAGGAGTTGTGGTATTGTATGAGGAAGTCTGGTGTGTCAGAGAAGTATGTGAGGGTGGTGAAGGACATGTATGAGGACAGTGTGACGGCAGTAAAGTGTGCAGTAGGAACGACAGACTAGTTCAAGGTGGTGGTTGGACTGCATCAAGGATCAGCTCTGAGCCCTTTCCTGTTTTCAGTGGTGATGGACAGGTTGAAGGACGAGGTCAGACAGGAGTCTCCATGGACTATGATGTTTGAGGATGATATTGTGATTTGTGGTGAGAGTAGGGAGCAGGTGGAGAAGATCCTGGAGAGGTGGAGGTACACGCTGGAGAGAAGGAGAATGAAAGTCAGTAGGAGTAAGACAGAGTACATGTGTGTGAATGAGAGGGAGGGCAGTGGAGGGGTGCGGTTGCAGGGAGAAGAGGTGGAGAAGGTGGAGGAGTTCAGGTACCTGGGGTCAACAGTGCAAAGTAATGGAGAGTGTGTTAGAGAAGTGAAGAAAAGAGTGCAGGCAGGGTGGAGTGGGTGGAGAAGAGTGATAGCAGGAGTGATTTGTGATAGAAGAGTATCTGTGAGAGTGAAAGGAAAGTTTATAGGACTGTGGTGAGACCTGAGATGTTGTATGGATTAGAGACAGTGGCTTTGAGTAAAAGACAGGAGGTGGAGCTGGAGGTAGCAGAACTGAAGATGTTGAGATGTTCGTTGGGAGTGACGACGATGGACAGGATTAGAAATGAGTTTATTAGAGGGACAGCGCATGTAGGACGTTTTGGAGAAGTGAGGGAGGCGAGATTGAAATGGTTTGGACATGTGCAGAGGAGGAACATGGGGTATATCAGTAGGAGAATGCTGAGGATGGAGACACCAGGAAGGAGGAAAAGAGGAAGAACAAGGAGGAGGTTTATGGATGTGGTGAGGAAGACATGTAGGTAGTTGGTGTGAAAGAGGCAGATGTAGAGGACAGAAGAGTATTGAGACGGATGATCCACTGTGGCGCCCCCTAATGGGAGAAGCCGAAAGAAGAAGAAGAATTATAGTGATATGATATAATATTATGTGATAATAATAATAATAATAATAATAATAATAATAATAATATAATAATAAGAAGAAGAAGAAGAAGAATAGGCGTTTACTTTTTTCATTGTTGATGTATTGTTGAATTATTTTAGATTGAATTGTTTACTAAATAATGAATTTCCCTGAATCAGTTTGATTATGGAATCACATTATAATGATAAAATTAGATCAGATTTTATTCAGGCTGAAATTATTACACATTATTTTGTACAGATTTACATTTAGATCCGTGAGCAGGTGTTGCAACAACAAACATTTATATTCTATAGAATAAGAAATGATTTATTATTATCTTATTATATAATAAGCAGTTTTGTATAAAATAAATCAACAATATCTTCTTTTTGTGAGAAAGAGCACAGATAATAACTGAGGATAATTTTTGACATTTTTCACAGTTATAATAATTCTATAATTTTTAGTTCCCTCTCGGTTTATGCAAATATGACAGTAAATATTAATAAATAGAAAAAAAGCTGTATTTTAATAGTTAAACTTTGTCTGGTTTTAAAATGACATTGCTGACTAACAGCAGCTCAGAGCTCTGAAAGTTACTGCAGTGTTACTCTGCACATCAGATTACTGACTGATGAATTTTATTTCTGAATTCTTTTTTTTATTCACTCATTTTTTGTCTTCATGTTCTTACTCATGGTTCAGTTTTCTCCTTCATGGTTTTTGTTGCTTTGTGTTTTGCTCATTGAGTTTATTTTTATTTACGTTTGTTTCTCATCGTTTAAATTTTCTGCACCTGCATCCATCATTTAGTGATGATACCGTGGTACTGTGAGGAGCGAGAAGTTGCTAAATCTCCGTGAGATTTACAGGTGGGTTTCAGAATGTCTCACACTCATGAGACCGTATCAGGGACTCAATTCTCAACCTTGCAAACATTCCACTTTACAACCAATGTTTTATCAGTTTCATTTTAATTAATAACAATCATGTAAAAATCCTGATTACAATAAAAAATTGTGTCACGGTTGCTATAGTAACAGGTTCTTGACAGGGACGTGTACAGCACACACTCACTGATAATAAACACAATATAAAGACTAGAGCGCATGAGGCTTTAGATTAATAATAAACAGCATTTTGCTGTGGTGTAAGTGGAAAAAAACAGCGAGGGGTGTAAAGTTCTAGGAAAAGTGTGTGTGTGTGTGTGTGTGTGTGTGTGTGTGTGTACAGTGTTTACAGTATGTATATATAATATAATTGTGTGTGTTTTTCAGGTGTTTTACCTCCAGCTCTCGGAATCTCTCTAAAAGCTCTTTATTGCTCTCAGTCTCATCCTCCTCATCTTCATCGTCCTCCTCATCTTCCTCCAAAAGCACGTCAGCATCGCCCTCTACTGACCCACTCGCTTCATCACACTCTATCAGCTCCGACATTTCGACCTGAGAGGTAACACACACACACATCACACACATTTTTTAGTATTATAAATATAATATCATAATTATTCCCTATATTAACACTGTTTTTTTAATTTTACTCTTATTAATTTTATAAAATATATACCATGTTATACAACACAAGCGTAATTTTTAAATATATTTAAATCCTACTTTATAATTATGTCTGATTTCCTGACTGCAGAATTTTAACTCTACAACCATGATTATGATGTGAACAAAATTAGGTAATGAAATTATTTTTATTATTTTATATCAATAAAAACAAATATTCTTCAGTAATGTTGAGTTTATTATGGGGCAGTAGATGAATAAATGATATAATGAGCTCTGAATGTTACACAGTAGAACAGATCCATTAAAGTCCATTAGAAGAAGCAGTGGCCTTCAGTGAGGTGCTTTCAGCTTTAAAAATACAGCGCTGGAGTCTTTCTTCATGTTCATACTCTCTTTCTGAACTGGTTTATTACAATGTTTACAGTACATTCTTTCAGTTTTTCCTTTTTCTCAGAATCTGTTATAATTCAGTAATGTTGTTGTTTGGACACTCGAATGGATGGAAAAAAGGACAAAGGTCTCAGTTTATTGACTTTTAGACTTAATTCTCACACACACACACACACACACACACACACACACACACACACACAGAAAGTAAGTGTTTGATCTTCTCTCACACAGTCGGTGAGATAAAGTTGTAGAATTATGAAATGAAAGTGTTATTTCTGGTGTTTCGAAAGTAAACCAGTGTGAAAGCAACAGTTCAAAAAGTGTAAAAATAAACTGAGAACGATGTGAGCACGAGAGAAACCTTTTATAAAATCTTCTCCTGGTTCACTAATTCATAAAACATCTGATTAAACCTCATTACACTTCTGAGTAATGTAGTAAGCAGCTTTTCCAGAGACAAGAAAACTGCATCACAATACTATGTGAAATTTAGTAAATAAATAAATACGTGTGAGAATAATACTGAATAATAATTAATAATGAGAAAATAACGTATAGTTCATTTACTCTACACGTCAGAGGGACTTTCTGAAAACACTGTAATTACATTTTATTGTAATGTGGCAGTTAAATGCACGAAATAGTTTTAGTTTTTACAGATATTCTTTTTTATAATTTCAGCAATAAAAATTTACATTTTTCTCAAAAGGAAGTAAATTAATTGTTAGTTTTAAGAGACCCGTCTTATTTTCTCTCTTTTATTTAGTATTGCTCTTAAATAAAGTACTTATTATCCAATTACTCAAGTAGTCAATAAAATCATCATTAGAATACTTAATTACTGAAATAATCAATAGCAGCAGCCCTAATAATAATAATAATAATAATAATAATAATAATAATAATAATAACAACAATAATAATACATTCTCATTATAAATATAAATATAATTTACCCACCTCAGGTTTCAGCTCTTCACAGTGCTTTTGGTCCAGATTTAAGAAAATGTAGCAGCTTAGCCCTCAAACTCTGTTCAAACCACACACACACACACACACACACACACACACACACACACACACACACAGGAAACATCAATCTTTTTTCCCATTGTATCTCAGCCTTCACATTTGCGCAGAACAAAAATAAGTCCAGCTGATTGTTTTAATAATGACGTAAACAGTAACATTGTTCTGAATGTGATATTTATTCTCCTCAGTTTTATTTTAAAATGTCAGACAGCGAAAATAGAAAGTAAAAAGTAAATGTGTGTGTGGGGTGTGTGTGTGGGCGTCGTATATACTTTTGCTTACACTGCTTAAAAGTTAAAAGAGTCTTTATTTAAGAGATTTCACTGTGATTATGTGATCATTTGTGTGTGTGTGTGTGTGTGTGTGTGTGTGTGTGTGTGTGTGTGTGTGTTTTTTTTTTTTGGGGGGTGTTTTAATTTAAAAAAAATCTTTTCACATGCCCCAGATTTCAGTTCTAAATATTTTATTATTAAATGCATATTAATGATATAATTGGCCAATTGCCGAACCAAATTTACATATGTAAATTGACATTTTGGCATATTGTCATATTCACTAAATCCTCAGTCACTCATTTTAACACGTGAATGTTGTATGTTTCTTGTTGTCCCATCATCGTGATTCTGAGCCTCACACTGGAGTTTTCACGTCAATTTGAATTGAAATTCTGATCTGATCTGATCTAAAAGGGAGGATGCTGAAGATGTGTCAGTAGTAGTTTACACTTTACACCATTTTCTGGCTAATGTACTCATTTTACAATGTAGTATTATCTAAAATAGATATTTCTAATAAACATCCCTTAAAACAGGCGTGTCAAACTCAACCGCACAGGGGGCCGAAACTCAAAGCCCACTTTAGGTCACGAGTCGAACAGGAAAAACATTTATTAAACACACTAAAACTAAATGTTTGTCTTTTACATAAATATAAATAATAACAGACAGGAATATTATTCCAGAATAAATCAACTTAAACTTTAAATAACTTAAAAAATTTTGTTCTCCAAAAAAATATCCTGTCAAAATTATACAAGTTAAAATATGAACATGCTGCAAAAACCCCAATTTTTTTACCTTTAAGATTCATCTATATTTACACATTACAATTACACGTGTCTGTTTTTTTGTTTGTTGGATGCATGTAAATTAAATGTTAAATAAGCATATATTTTTAAAAGTATCTGGTACAACACACATGCAGGTGATGATATTTACTCTGTTTAATTCTCAGTTTTAGATTTGAATCTCAGTGAATCAGGTCACATGATTTCTCGTCGTGTTCAATCTCTTTATTCCGTGTGTTGCAGATGTGAGGAGGAGAATAAAATCCTTAGTGTGTTTACTGTAACAAACACAAATGCTGTAATCAATATCACACCTTCAAACGACCACTTTCTGGAAACTTAAATAGATTTTTTTCCTCTATTGATTTTGATTGAGAAGCTGTGATCGATTGATTGAATGCATTAGCCTGTTAGAGTTTACCTGCAACCAGCTTTATTCACGTAATGCAGTCTTTCAGTGATTCTGTGCAGGGTTTCTACACATCCTGCCTCAGTGTGAAGTACATCAGCTTCAGCACTTGTTATTAGTTTGATTATGAGTAATAATTAGTGAAGATTTTTATAATTAATGTTGTTTATCTTTGTTTATGTTTAACCCTGTCATTATGGAGGCACAAGCCAAGTCATTGTCAGTGTCGGTCTCAGGCCCGGATAAATGTGGAGGGTTTCGTTATGAAGGACATCCAGTGTAAAACATCTGCCAAATCAAATATGCAGCTCACAAATCAGAATTTCATAGCGGATCGGTCGAGGCCCAGATTACCAACAACCTCCACAGGTATCATTAACAACAGTTTACCGGAAGAAGACATCTACAGAGACAGCAGGGAAAGGAGAATTGGAGGAGAGTGGAGGAGAAGAAGAGGAGAAGAAGAGGAGGAAGACATCTACAGAGACAGCAGGGAAAGGAGAAGTGGAGGAGAGTAGAGGTTCGGGTTGGTACTTTAAATGTTGGTACTATGACTGGTAAAGGGAGAGAGGGAGCTGATATGATGGAGAGGAGAAAGGTAGAGATGTTGTGTGTTCAGGAGACCAAGTGGAAAGGGACTAAGAGCAGGAACATTGGAGGTGTTTAAACTGTTCTATCATGGTGTGGATGGAAGAGAAATGGTGTAGGGGGATTCTGAAGGAAGAGTACAGTAAGAGTGTAGTGGAGGTGAAGAGAGTTTCTGATAGGGTGATGATCGTGAAGCTGGAAGTTTAAGGGATGAAGATAAATGTCATCAGTGTTTATGCTCCACAAGTGGGTTGTGAGATGGAGGAGAAGGAAAGATTCTGAAGTGAGTTAGATGAAGTGGTAGATGGTGAACCTAGGAATGAACAAGTGGTGATTGGGGCAGACTTTAATGGACATGTAGGTGAAGGGAACAGAGGTGATGAGGAGGTGATGGTAGGTATGGTTTTAAGGAGAGGAATGTGGAAGGGCAGATGGTGGTAGATTTTGCTAAAAGGATGGAAATGGCAGTGGTGAACACGTATTTTAAGAAGAAGGAGGATCAGAGGGTGACGATAGGAGTGGAGGAAGGTGCACACAGGTGGATTATGTTCTATGGAGGAGATGCAACCTGAAGGAGATTGGAGACTGTAAGGTGTTGGCGGGGGACAGTGTAACTAGACAGCATCGGATGGTGGTCTGTAGGATGGTTTTGAAGGTGAAGAAGAAGAGTGAGGACTGAAAGAAGAATAAGATGGTGGAAACTGGAGGAGGAAGAGTGTAGTGTGAGATTCAGGAGAAGAGTGATAGCAGGAGTGATTTGTGATAGAAGAGTATCTGTGAGAGTGAAAGGGAAAGTTTATAGGACTGTGGTGAGACCTGAGATGTTGTATGGATTAGAGACAGTGGCATTGAGTAAAAGACAGGAGGTGGAGCTGGAGGTAGCAGAGCTGAAGATGTTGAGATGTTCGTTGGGAGTGACGACGATGGACATGATTAGAAATGAGTTTATTAGAGGGACAGCACATGAAGGCCGTTTTGGAGACAAGGTGAGGGAGGTGAGATTGAGATGGTTTGGACATGTGCAGAGGAGGGACATGGGGTATATCAGTAGAAGAATGTTGAGGATGGAGACACCAGGAAGGAGAAAAAGAGGAAGACCAAGGAGGAGGTTTATGGATGTGGTGAGGGAAGACATGCAGGTAGTTGGTGTGAAAGAGGCAGATGTAGAGGACAGGGGGGTGTGGAGACGGATGATCTGCTCCGAAGATTTTTTGTTCTATTGTGAAAAAAATATGGATTTAAGAGATTCACAAATCATTACATTGTGGTTTTGTTTACATTTTACACAGTGTTTTAAGCCTGTTTGCAGGGGAAATGAAAGCTGAGTGTTTGAAACGTTAGACTTCAGTTCGAAAGCTTATGGTTTCAGATCCCGACTATATTTAGGAGTTTAATGTGTTCAAATAATTTACAGAATTCCACGAGAAAGCTTTGTAAGTAAAAAGTGAATGTGACTGAGCCTCAATAACCTACAGCACTGAAGCATTATTATGCTAGCTAGTCCAAAAGATTTACACTATGCTTCCAGGTCACCAAAAATTATTTTCTGAAAACAATTAGGAATTTATTCACTCTTAACATTTCTCCAACTATTTTATGCACATGCATGTTCCCCATGTTCTCCTGCCATCTGCAGAAATATAAATGTTATCTATTTTAGCAGGCTAGCTTATTTAACATAAACCAAACTTTTACAATAGAATTTAGCTTTGCCATGACAACCACTGTCTGTTTATCACTAGGTGCTGTTAGTTAGCCAGAAAATATTTGATTCTCCAAAGTAGCTCCATTTAGCTTTGAAGAAGCTTTACACATTCACATTCTCTCATTCAGCCTCATGAGGTCATCACCTGAAATGGGTTTCAGACAATCTTGAGGACCTCCCAGAGGTGTTGGGTCTTTGTTGGCTGCTTATCCTTCACTCTCTGGTCCGACTCATTCCAAAACATCTCACCTGGATTGAGATGTGGTGATTGTGAAATCAGGTGATCTGAAGCAGCTCTCCATCACTCTTCTTCATGAACAAATACAGAACCTAGAGGTGTGTTTGAGGTCGTTGTCCTGCTGGAGAACAAATGATGCCCCCACTAAGTGTAAACCAGATGGATGGCTGCATGGTCCTGCAGATGCTGTGGTCACCATGCTGGTTAAGTTTGTCCTCGATTTAGACTAAATCACCAACAGTGTCAACAGCAAAACATCTCCACACCATCACACCTCCTCCTCTATGCTTCACAGTGGGAACCACACATTCTAGAACCAACATTCTCCCTCTGTACATCTAAGAAATAATGGTGCTTAGAACCAGACATCTTGCATTTAGACTTCTCAGACCAAAGGACAGTTTTCCACTGATCGAATGACTGTTCCTTGTGTTTCTTGGCCCAAGAAAGTCTCCTCAGAAATAATGGTTTCTTTGCTGCAGATTGACTATTAAGGTCTGACTCACACTGTCACCTCTGAAGAATAGATGATTACATTCATCTGCCACTTGAACTCTGAGAAACATTCTAGTAGATCAATGGTTTCTGGTGCTGAAAATCCTAATAAACAAATCCTCTGCAGCAGAGGTAGCTCTTGGTCTTATGGTGGTCCTTATTGGTCCTGATGATAGACTACATTCACATTACACACGTTCCTCTGCCCAAGACAACTGAAGCTAACTCTTAATAAAACACACCTGTGACCTGAAACCCATTCCAGGTGACACCTCCTGAATCTGATGAGAGAAAACGCCAGGAGTTTGTGAAGCAGCATTAAAGCTACATGGAGCGACTTTACACAAACTGAAATCTAAAACATATTCTGGGGATTTAACACGTTTTTGTTTAATACAGAATTCCAGATCTGTTCATTCATAATTTGGATTCTTCAGTATTAATGTACAATGTTAAAATAATACAAATAAAGACGTTTTTACAGAAATGTGTAAATTCTGCATTTGTTCTTCATCGTCCACATGTGTGATTTCACAGGTTTGTGTTTTTGGCTAAAAAACGAATGGAAGATTCTGGTTACCAGTTTAGCATCATCTGCATGAGACAGTGTTTTCTGATACACTTCTTATACACTACAAACACACACACACACACACACACACACACACACACACACACACACACACACACACTTTAGCTAAAACCACTGAATCACACACATGTCCTCTAGTGCAATACGGCTGAAATGTGTGTGTGTGTGTGTGTGTGTGTGTGTGTGTGTCTGCATGCCTGTGTTCATAAAGACACCGCATGATCACATGGGTTTCCATCATACATGCTAATGTCTCACACACACAAGCACACACATACACACACCATGATGCACAACTCTCATCACACACACACACACACACACACACACACACACACACACACACACACACTATTTCCTACCTTCTCACCTCGGTGAAAAGCAGGCACTCGGATTAGGACTCTGTCTTCTATCCCTCCATCATCCTCCTCTCTCTCTCATTCTCTCTCATTCCTTCCCAGAATGCCACGCTCTCTCTCTCTCTCTCTCTCTCTCTCTCTCTTTCGGCAATGAAAGAATAAACACACACTCTGATGTCCATAACCCAGAAACGAGCTGTGCAGCTGCTGCAGCGCGTGTGTGTCTGTGTGTGTGTCTGTGTGTGTCTATGTGTGTGTGTGTGTGTCTATGTGTGTGTGTCTGTGTGTGTGTGTGTGTGTGTCTGTGTGTGTCTGTGTGTGTCTGTGTGTGTCTGTGTGTGTCTGTGTGTTTGTGTGTGTGTGTGTGTGTGTGTGTGTGTGTCTGTGTGTGTCTGTGTGTGTCTGTGTGTTTGTGTGTGTGTTTGTGTGTGAGCTTCAGATCAGCAGTGATGAAAGACTGGGAGAAGCATCATCTGCTCATCTGCCATTGTGGAGAGAGAAAGAGAGAGGGAGGGGTAGAAGGAGAGAGGAGAGAAGGAGAGAGGGGAGGGAGGTGGGAGAAGGAGAGAGGGAGAGGGAGGGAGAGAGATAGAGAGAGTGGGGGTGAGAGTAAAGGGTCAGTCGCTCTGATTCCCCTTTACTTTTTCTGCTTCTTTTTCCTTTTCACCCACTCATCCTCCTGCCTTATCATTTCATCTCTGTCTCTTTATATTCTTCATCCCTTTTTTCTGATGCAAAAAAGCAGACCTGAAAAAACATTTACATTTGATACAATTCTTTATTTGAGTAAAAAATTTGACATGTCTGGGTTTTTTTACTTTCTCTTTTTTCCTCCTTTTCCTCTTCTTCTCTACTTCTTCTCTTCACCATTTCCACTCATTTTCCTCCTCTTCTCCTCTTCTTCTTTTCTTTATTTACATTCTTTCTCCTTCTCCCTTTTTGTAAAGAAAATATTTTATTTTTGCCACTTTTTATTCTTTGACATTCTTTTTTATTTATTTTTTCTATTCCTTGTGCCCTTCTGTTGTTTCCTGCCCTTCCATTTCTTTTTTTATCTTCTTTACTTCCTAATTTTTTTAAATAAAGTTTTTGTTCTTTGTAAATTCTTAATTATTCTGATTTACTGTAATTGTACTTTCTCTTGTTCATTTTTTTTCCTCGATTATCTTATCGTTTTCTTCCTCCTACAGGCTCCTGTCTTTTCTCCTCTCTTACTTTTGTCTTTCCTCTGCCCTTTTTTATTCATACTTTTTTAATTTCTTCTCTATAGTTATTTTCTCTTACTGGATTTTCTGCTGAATCAGTTTCTATCCTGATATTCAGTTTCTGTAGTGAAATACGCTGTGAAATGAAATAAATAACCTGTTAGTGTAAAAAACTTTGTGTTTTGTTCTGATCAATGCGTTCTGATTGGCTGACAGCAGTGTGTTGGGTTCTGATTGGCCGACAGCAGTGTGTTGGGTTCTGATTGGCCAACAGCAGTGTGTTGGGTTCTGATTGGCTGACAGCAGTGTGCTGGGTTCTGATTGGCCAACAGCAGTGTGTTGGGTTCTGATTGGCCGACAGCAGTGTGTTGGGTTCTGATTGGCCGACAGCAGCGTGCTGGGCTCTGCTTGGCCGACAGCAGTGTGTTGGGTTATGATTGGCCGACAGCAGCGTGCTGGGTTTTGATTAGCCGACAGCAGTGTCCTGGGTTCTGATTGGCTGACAGCAGCGTGCTGGGCTCTGCTTGGCCGACAGCAGTGTGTTGGGTTCTGATTGGCCGACAGCAGTGTGTTGGGTTCTGATTGGCCGACAGCAGTGTGTTGGGTTCTGATTGGCCGACAGCAGTGTTCTGGGCTCTGCTTGGCCGACAGCAGTGTGTTGGGTTTTGATTGGATATGATATATACAGTAATTTACACGTGTTCTGATCGGCGCTCGGTGAATCTACTGATCACCAACATACAGTTCAGCATCAGTTCAACATCAAGCAGAACATTTAGAGAGGAATAAATGATGAAGAAACTCCAGACTCGAACTCACCACCACACACGTGACCTCATTTACATGTTTATTAAAGAAGGTTTTGTGTTGATGATCATTATAATAGAAATCAATCAGTGTTTGAGTCATTAATATCATTCTATTAATAGATCAGTGTGCTGAGAGTCACATTCGAGTCTTTACACAGAAACTGAGGTGATTAAGTGAAGAATCTTGTGATAAAAATGATCTCAGGAACATTAGAGTTATAATAAATCACTACTTTGGAAACTGAAGTTCATTTGAAGGCAAAAACTTTTGTACTTTTACTGAAGTGACAGTTTGAAGAGACACATTTACTGAAGTCACGTTTTACTGAGTCTCTACTTTAACTCAAATACATGGTTTATGTTCTTCATCTACCACTGGTTATTTCTATGGACACTGTGAGTGACAGGTGTGTTTGGCCTCTAGATAGTGTGTGTGTGTGAGTGTGTGTGTGTGTGTGTGCGTGTGTGCATGTGTGCGTGTGTGTTTAGTGTTGACGCACAGCTGTTTCTGTACAGTAAAGAATGAATTCTGTAATAGTAATAGTGTGTCCTCCTCACACACACATATATGAACACAAAGGCGACACATAGATGATTATAAATACACACACAACTATGATGTGTTCAGAACAGCTGAGAGCAGTACAGTGTGTTCTGATTGGCTAAGAGCAGTGCAGTGTGTTCTGATTGGCTGAGAGCAGTGCAGTGTGTTCTGATTGGCTGAGAGCAGTGCAGTGTGTTCTGATTGGCTGATAGCAGTGCAGTGTGTTCTGATTGGCTGAGAGCAGTGCAGTGTGTTCTGATTGGCTGAGAGCAGTTCGGTGTGTTCTGATTAGCCATCTGTAAGTAACACAGTGAGATGTCTCCACTCCTCACTGTTCCACATCAGTACAGAGTCATGTCTCAGTTTGTTAATAAATCAATGTGTTTACTGAGAGCAGAGTTTCACTGCGATCTGTTCTCCAACATCAAACACACTTCTTCATCAATCATACATTCCTCATGGAGCACAGCAGCATTATTTATTATCTGACTTCAAATTAAATATTTACAGCAGTTATTTGAACTAAAAGAAGACTTCAGCATCACATCTAATCATCATCATCATCATCATCATCATAACGTCTCATCATCATCATCATCATCATCATCACCATCACGTCTCATCATCATCACAGCTAATCAGCATCACGTCTCATCATCATCATCATCATCATCATCATCACATCTAATCAGCATCATCATCATCACCATCACGTCTCATCATCACAGCTAATCAGCATCATCATCATCATCACCATCATGTCTCATCATCATCACAGCTAATCAGCATCATGTCTCATCATCATCATCACGTCTAATGATTATCACGTCTCATTATCATCATGTCTAATCATCACATCCCAACATCATAATGTCTAATCATCATCATCATCATCATCAAGTCTCATCATCACGTCTCATCATCATCAGCATCACGTCTCAATCATGACCATAAAAAAAGTGTGTGAGAGAGTGTGTGTATAGTATGTGTGTGTGTGTGTGTGCGTGTGTGTGTGTGTGTGTGTGTGTTTGTGTGTATGTATGTGAGTGAGTGAGTGTGTGTGTGTGTGTGTGTGTGTGTGTGTGTGTGTGTGTGTGTGTGTGTGTTTTATAAAGTGTTTTATCTTGATTAGACCACAGCAACGTCCAGACATTTACAGATTAAGGAACGACCACATACTTTTGATCTTCTTGAAGTTACATTGGAGGACTGTGGATGAGGGAGTGTTTATAACACGGGATGGAACACACACATCAGAGCGTCTGAGGCAATTGTTCAGAAACACTTTATTTTTAATGTGGGAGGAAAGTGGGTGGAGTATAAAACCCAAAACTGACTTCACACACATCTCTAAACCATCAGGAACAGAGGACGAGTCGCTCAGCATGGACGATATCTATAAAGCTGCGGTACGAACCAGCACACTGCATCACCCTAGATCATCATATCATGTCTGATGACTGTGGTATTGGACTGGATTAGATTTTATACAGTATTTATTTATTTAAGATTGGTTTTGTTGATTTGTACAGATTTATTAAATGATATAATTAAAACCATGTTAGTGTTTATTTCACAGTGTTTATACAGTAGATTAAAGTAAAGAATTATGTGATTATGTTTTAGATTACGTTTAGATTAGATCAGGACACCACACAGTTTCCACATGGATGGTTTTAATTGGATTTATAAACACCTGCAGTTTACATTTTTAAAACATAAAAAAATGCCTGCTTTGTCAATAATATATAAAATTATATTTTTTTATATTTTATACAAAATAAAATAGAATAAATAAAAATGCAATACACTTTTTATTATATTGATTAAATTGATTATATATATATAGTGTTGAGTGTGTGTGTGTTTTACATTTCAAAATGTATTTTTTAAAGATCTGATCTACTTAACTTTTACTTCTACTGATTTCAGACTTTAACAAACATTCATTCCTTCCATCCTTCATTCATTCACTCCCTCGACATTTGGAATTGTCAGGATTTTACTTTTAAGAGAAATTCTTGAAGCTGGACATAAAACGCTAAAGAATCAATAGTGCTAGCGTCAGCAGCTAACCAGGAAGTAGATAGCGGCTAACCCTAGCACAATGGATTCAAGTTTTAAGATGTTTCATTTTTCTACTTTTTATTTACACATCCAGTATATAACCATGTTGGGGACAAATGAAGAAAAATCTTGAATCTTGAAACCATAGCACTAGCATTAGCCGCTAGCTACTTCCTGATTAGTGGCACTATTGATTCTTTAGCGTTTGCATGCACAAAGTAAAAGGTATTTCCGAGATGGAGCGAGCAGCTAAAGTGACACTGCGCTAACTCTCATTTCTTTTTATACCCTGGGCATTGCTGTGTTTGTTTTCAAGTTTAAAAAGACTGATTTAAACTCATAGTTCTAATGTGATGAAGTTTATAATATTCATGTATTTATATATTACACTAATGGCAGAGTGTCTGTGTGCAGGTGGAGCAGCTCACTGAGGAACAGAAAAGTGGTAAGTGTGTGTGTGTGTGTGTGTGTGTGTGTGTGTGTGTGTATATTCCCTTAGGATGGTAAAACAGCTGATGATAATTGTGTTTCCCAGAGTGCGGTTTAATGAGTGTTACTGTTGTACAGAATAACACACTTGGGGTTGTGCTGTTATAGGAAAATAATCCATAACGTCATCACTGTTACCACAGCACAACCCTGGAGTGTTTTATTCCTCTTAAACCACAGCAACGTCCCAACATTTACAGATTAAAGAATGATCACATACTTTTGAACTACTTGTTCAAAACCTGCTCTGGACCCATCAGACATCAACAACTACAGACCGGTATCACTTCTCTCCTTTCTTTCTAAATCTCTGGACTGCACTCTTTTTAACCAACTGTCTGTCTGTCTCTCACAGAACAACCTCCATGATCCGAACCAGTCTGGGTTCAAAGCGGCACATTCCACAGAGACGGCCCTTTTGGCTGTTTCTGAGAAACTGCATGCTGCTCGGTCAGCCAAGCTGTCATCTGTCCTTTACTTCCTGGACCTTTCAGCAGCATTTGACACAGTCAACCACAAGACACTTTTGTCAACCCTCAACAGCCTTGGTATCCGTGGAACAGCTGGGAATGGTTTGCTTCCTACCTGGAAGGTCGCTAATACCAGGTAACATGGAGGGGTTCCACATCTGCCCAGTGCAGACTCACCACTGGTGTCCCACAAGGCTCTGTACTTGGTCCCCTCATTTTCTCCCTCTATACCCACTCTCTTGGTGAAGTCATATCCTCACATGGGTTTTCTTATCACTGCTATGCAGATGACACTCAACTCATCTTTTCTTTCCCTCCCTCAGATACCACAGCTTCTGCTCGGATCTCGGCATGCTTGACAGACATATCTTCATGGATGAGTGCTTACCAACTAAAACTCAACCCCAGCAAAACAGAACTGCTGGTCATCCCAGGTGATTCATATCCAGGTCAAGATCTCCAAATAACACTTCATGACTCTCTGCTCTCTCCTTCAGCCACTGCTCGTAACCTTGGGGTAACTATGGACAATCAACTGTCCTTCTTCCCACATGTTGCTAATGTGTCTTGTTCTTGTAGATTTCTTCTCTACAACATCCGAAGGATTCGACCATTTCTGTCTGCACAGGCTGCCCAGGTGCTTGTTCAGTCTCTTGTGATTTCGAGACTGGTCTACTGCAGCTCTCTGCTGGCAGGTCTTCCCCTGAACCCTATTCCTCCACTGCAAATGATCCAAAACGCAGCTGCATGGCTCATGTTCAATCTGCCCAAGTTCTCCCACACCACCCCACTGCTGCGCTCCCTTCACTGGCTTCCAGTAGCTGCATGTATCAGATTCAAAACACTGATGCTTGCCTACAAGGCCAAACATGGACCAGCACCATCTTACCTCAGTGGTAAGTATACCTCAAGGCTCTTCTCTGTTCTGGCACCAAGGTGGTGGAATGAACTTCCCCTAGATGTCCGTACAGAGTCCCTGACTATCTTCAAGCGACGACTGAAGACTTTCATCTTCCTGAAACACTTAAATTAGCACTTCCAAGCTTGTAGAATTTAGAGTTATATTTATATTAAGTTTGTAATCTTGTGTACAGTGTAGATTTACTTATTCACCTTTTTACCTCTTCAGTGGAGCTTATTCATATACTGTGTGTGTGTGTGTGTGTGTGTGTGTGTGTGTGTGTGTGTGTGTGTGTGTGTGTTTTATTCAGTAAAATGACTCTTTGTACATCAGTATAAATGAAATAGAGAGAGTTATTAGATGTTGTTGGACTGAGGGGAAGTTTGACCTCATGACCCTGAACGTGTCTCTGTTTGTCTGTCAGCTCTGAAAATTAAATCCAATCATTACAATGAAACATTTACAAACAACTCGCTCTATTTTTATCTCCCAGAGTCCAATTTCAGTACTGAGCAGTGTATAAACCTCACCATCCCTATTTCTTACAATCACAACATCACCATCTCACCGTCTCACCATCACACCGTCTCACCATTACACCATCACACCGTCTCACCATCACACCGTCTCACCATCTCACCATCACACCATCACACTGTCTCACCATCTCACCATCACACCGTCTCACTGTCTCACCATCACACCATCTCACCATTACACCATCACACCGTCTCACCATTACACCATCACACACTGTCTCACCATCACACCGTCTCACCGTCTCACCATCACACCGCCTCACTGTCTCACCATCACACCGTCTCACCATTACACCATCACACCGTCTCACCATCACACCGTCTCACCGTTACACCATCACACCGCCTCACCATCACACCGCCTCACCGTCTCACCATCACACCGCCTCACCATTACACCGTCTCACCATCTCACCATCACACCGCCTCACCATCACACCGCCTCACTGTCTCACCATCACACCGTCTCACCATTACACTGTCTCACGATCTCACCATCACACCGTCTCACCATCACACCGTCTCACTGTCTCACCATCACACTGTCTCACCATCACACCGTCTCACCGTCTCACCATCACACCGTCTCACCATCACACCGTCTCACCGTCTCACCATCACACCGTCTCACCA
>NC_060902.1:443644-448644 GCF_014805685.1 Silurus meridionalis
ATCCAGTTATTATTGTTATTGTTGAAAATTTGAATATGATATAAATCATATTTATAAAGACTGGAATTCCACACAGTCTCTCTCTGTTACCTCCATGGAGTTATTTTTCCTACAGATCAGGAGGAACTTACTAATCATTACATCACACCTCGCACTTTTTATCCGTTTACAGCTACATTATAGCAGGTACAGACAAACATTCCTCCTCCAGGGTCAAACATTCTCTCTATTAATAAGAGAATAAAAGCCAGAAAGTCTAAAACCATATAGAAGTAAAGCCTCCTCCATCCTGAAGATGTTCTGAAACTGGACACTGAACTACATCTGATCTATAAATAACTCCATCATGTTGAACAACTGTGTTAATCCTCCTGACTCTCACTAACCAGGGACAGGAACGTTAATGAGATCGACTCGTCTCAGCTCTATTCCGTGTCCCAGTTCACCTCCTGTCCACCATAAACAGCATCCCGGTTCAAAATGGGCGTGTCCCGGTTCAGAGTGGGCGTGTCCCAGAGCCGCAGGGCCTCAGGGGATTTCTGAGGACCTTCACCAGCGTTCACTGACTTTATTACACATTTTGGGTTCAGTTTTTTCCCCCAGTTTGATCACGAACATAATGTTTACCAAAAAACTTCAGCTCTGGACCAGGTCTCCTCTGTCCACACAACACACTCCTCAGGTCTTTTCATTCTTTCTTCTGATGAGATGTTCAGTGTCTGCAGTTGACTTTGTAAAAATGCAATAGTGTAGAAAGCAGACATTTGGAACGAGCAGCTTCTCTCGCTGTGGCTGAAGGGCGTGATCTCTTACTCCATCTGGAAACCTGCTGCTGGAGGCTTTGGGTTTAATTTAGAACGAATCATCATCTTACACAATCAGTGAATCAGTAACTGGGAGGTCTAGAACTGGGTTTTGGAGGTCATGTGTGAACTAATACATTCTTTTTATTTGTTTGAAAACAGATTATTAGAGACCCAATAGAGCTGCTGAGAACTCGTGCCCCCATGGTTAAGCTTTTTTTAACTTATCATAGTTTCTGAAGGTCAGAGCCACCAGGACCAGACCCCGAGAACCACTGAATACAAACTAGTAATTCACAGGTCCAAGAAATAAAATGATTCTCATATTGAACATTTTTCCAATAGAAATCTGAGCTGCGATAAAGAATCCAGTCGATCCCACAGTGTGCTGAACTTAGAAAGACCACCATGTTATTTTTGGTTCCTCCTAGTAAGAGAAGAGGGTGTGGCTGAGAAACACCTCCTGAATCACCTTCACTTATAAAGCTAAGATCTGATCCTGCTCTGGAATAAGTCTGAGCTTACAGTCCTGTTTCTATGACAACAAACTCAGGATGAGCTTCGAAGAACCAAACAATCCTGAATCATGTCACACAATCAACAAGAACATCTAGATTCTTCTTACATCTAGAAGATCTAATAATATATATTTAAAAAAAAAAAAAAAAGACCTCTGGTCTTCCACCAGGAACACGTGCGTGTGTGTGTGTGTGTGTGTGTGTGTGTGTGTGTGAGAGAAGAAACAAGATTCATGCTCCATTTTCTAATGTTTTATTGTGGATGGTATAAAGAACATCTGTACAGACAAATGGTTCAAACATCTGTTTATTTGGCTGCCTGCTGCTTGGCGATCTTCTTCAGCCCTTTCTTGTTGTGCTTCTTGGCAAATCGCATGTTCCTCAGAAACTTGGGATCCACCTGCAGGGAGACAAAACAAAACCCATGGTGAGATTTCAATCAGACACTCGTCCACTTCCACAGAGCCCTCAGAAGCTCACACTGATCACTGTGTGTGTGTGTGTGTGTGTGTGTGTGTGTGTGAGACTGAGGAATGACATGAAAATCTCCAGTTTAATTGTAATGCTGAAGTTGTAGATAATTTGGTGAATAAGTTTGTACCCCCCTGTGTCACACTCACTGCCTCACAAGCCCCGCCTACTTTCATAAAATATCTGACATCACAACCATCCAATCACAGCGGTTCCCTGATCCTCACATTTACTCTGGACTGGGTGGAAAAAATGTAACATCTAAAATCGCTTTCAAATCTCCTGGAAACATTCAGCCTAAAGAGCTGTGTGCTCAAAAGTTTGTGCACCCTTCAGAAATCAAAACCACCGATCCTTCATCTTAATGTACCATCACATGCACGCAATAAAGCAGAACCTCGGTGTGTTCTCCAGGCCCGGAGCAGGAGAACGGTGATCACGCTCAGGTCAGAGTGAGAACGTGATGTAAACGTGGAGGGCGGGAGGAAAAAAAAAGCTTTTTTTTTTACCAGATTTGGAGGGAAAAAACCCAAAACCTCCAGGAGCTGCGACACAGAGGTTTAAACTACAGATTTATAACGACTTCCCATAGACTCCACACAGGGATTCAGAAAAGTCCAACAAGATCACACTGTGTGTGTGCATGAAGCCAAGACCTTCTGCAGGATTGTAGTCAGACAGTCTGATTATCACCACGTCTGATGCTGGAGGACGATTTGAAAAGGTCCTGATGCCTCGTATACACGCGAGTGTGAGTTTAACTTCTGAACATCTAAAGTTTTCTACGTGCACTCGATACACACACTCCTCACTAAAGCATGCAGAGTGAGACTGACACACACACACTCCTCACTGAAGCATAGTGAGACACACACACACACACACCTCACTAAAGCATACAGAGTGAGACTGTCACACACACACACACCTCACTAAAGCATAGAGCGAGACACACACACACACACACACACACACTTACCCCCTTCAGAGACTCGTAGCGGTCAGATCGAGGCTTCTTAATGCCATTTCTGTGCCACTTGCGAGCTGATGAGAAAAAACAGAACAAAACATTATTCACAATTCCAACACAAGTCGCACCCCGTGAGTGTGTGTGTGTGTTACTCACACTGGGTGAGTGTGTGTGTGTGTGTGTGTGTTACTCACACTGTGTGTGTGTGTGTGTGTGTGTGTGTGTGTGTGTGTGTTACTCACACTGGTTGTGTGTGGTGTGGTTCTTAGACTTTGCCATCTTTTAATCACGCGGTCTATAAAGAGAGAAAGAAGATTAAACACTGAACCCGGAGCCGGTAAACGCTTCCCCTGCCCCTGCCCTGCTTCCCCTGCCCCTGCCCCGCTTCCCCCTGCCCCGCTGCTCTTCTCTTCTCAGCTCGATTTTCGGTCTGAGGGAATAAAAGCAGCGGCCGAATTTCGGCCCGGTTCGGTTCTGGAGCCTCTGCAGCACCACAGGGAGACGCGTAGAGACAAAAACACTTAATACAAACTACAGATTCGATCAGATTCTACACCAAAACACCGCGGAGAAAAATGGATACCTGCTACACGGAGCCCGAGACAACCGGAAGAGGAAGTAGAAGAGGATTGTGGGAAATAAAAGCCATTCTACAACCGGAAGTCAAAACACACAAAACTGCAGCAGCCCTTTAAAAACCGAGTTAATAATAATAACAATAATAATAACAACAACAACAACAACAACAACAATAATAATAATAATACAATAAATATATACAATACATTTTATATATTCCACATTCTTACATTCATCTTCTTATTATATATACACACATCATTCACTAATATAACTTCATATATATATATATATATATATATATATATATATATATATATATATATATATATATATATATATATTTACACACACACACACACACATTCTTAGTGTTCTTGCTCATTAGCTTCTGCACATTTTTACACTGCTATAACCGTTATATTTACCTGCTTTACATATATTTACATCTATCTATCTATCTATCTATCTCTATCTATCTATCTATCTGTATTACATTATGTATAATATATTAACATTTATCTGCACTTCTCAATTTGCACATTTGCTCCTTTTTGCACTTGTAGCTGTTAAACTGTATTTCGTTGTTTTACTATACAATAACAATAAAGTTGTATCTGTGCAGTTTTACAGAATGATGGCACTATTACACAAATATTCTGTAATTATTTGTAAATCATTATTATAAATGAATAAAGTGTATCGGTGTGAAAAGATCGAGTTCTTTAAACAATAGTGTGATGATCAAACTGATCCAGCAGGTGGCACTGTTTCACCATCTGACCTTCTTCCAGTCAGTAGTTTGGACACACCTTCTCCTTCAGTGTTTTTCTTTACATTGTAGCTCCATTTAGCTTCGTTGAAGATTTACACATTCGTGACATTCTCTCATTCAGCCTTATGAGGTCATCACCTGAAATGTGTTTCAAACAATCTTGAGGAGCTCCCAGAGGTGTTGAGTTCTTGTTGGCTGCTTATCCTTCACTCTCACTCCTTCACTCTCTGGTCGAACTTATCCCTTATGGTTGTGGAGGCCAGGTGATCTAATGCAGCTCTCCATCATGTTAGTTTTCCACTAATCTAATGTCAATTTCTTGTGTTTCTTGGCCCAAGAATGTCTTAGAAATAATGGTTTCTTTGCTGCAGATTAACCATGAAGGTCTGACACGGTCACCTCTGAAGAGTTAATGATGAAATTGATCTGCCACTTGAACTCTGAGAAGCATTCATGTAAATTGATGTTTTTTGATGCTGAAAGTCTTAATAAACTTATCCTCTGCAGCAGAGGTAGCTCTTGGGCTTCCTTTCCTGGGACGGTCCTCATGAGAACCTGTTTTCACAACACAACTGAAGCTCTAAAACACATTAAGCAGGTGAGAAATGTCACAATTTAACTCTTAATAAAACACACCTGTGACCTGAAACCCATTCCAGGTGACACCTCGTGAATCTGATGAGAGAAAACGGCAGGAGTTTGTGAAGCAGCATTAAAGCTACATGGAGCGACTTTACACAAACTGAAATCTAAAACATATTCTGGGGATTTAGCACGTTTTTGTTTACTACAGAATTCCAGATCTGTTCATTCATAGTTTGACTGCTACTGTGTGTGTGTGTGTATGTGTGTGTGTGTGTGAGAGTCAGGAAGATTTAACCCCC
>NC_060902.1:451144-461144 GCF_014805685.1 Silurus meridionalis
GGGTGGAGTGGGTGGAGAAGAGTGATAGCAGGAGTGATTTGTGATAGAAGAGTATCTGTGAGAGTGAAAGGGAAAGTTTATAGGACTGTGGTGAGACCTGAGATGTTGTATGGAACAGAGACAGTGGCATTGAGTAAAAGACAGGAGGTGGAGCTGGAGGTAGCAGAGCTGAAGATGTTGAGATGTTCGTTGGGAGTGACGACGATGGACAGGATTAGAAATGAGTTTATTAGAGGGACAGCGCATGTAGGACGTTTTGGAGACATGGTGAGGGAGGTGAGATTGAGATGGTTTGGAAATGTGCAGAGGAGGGACATGGGGTATATCAGTAGGAGAATGCTGAGGATGGAGACACCAGGAAGGAGGAATGGAGGAAGAACAAGGAGGTTGTTTATAGATGTGGTGAGGGAAGACATGCAGGTAGTTGGTTTGAAAGGGACAAATATAGTGGACAGGGGGGTATGGAGATGGATGATCTGCTGTGGGGCCCCCTAATGGGAGAAGCCGAAAGAAGAAGAAGTATCTGCCTGTATTTCACAGCTTTGATTACACCATTAATCCTGACCACATCTCCAACTCTATTTGCAAAAATGCAGCAGCAAACTTTCAGGAAACCTCCACCATGCTTCACTCATTACTGTACCGCTCTCCAGACCTTCAGCAAAAAACGTTCCTCCTGCTACAGCAAATATTTCAGATATTCTGTCCAGAGCTCATGCTGCTATTTTTCTGCTCCCAGTGGGTTTTAAACAGAGGGTTTTAATGCAGAGTTGATACTCTAAACCTCGTTTCCATGTTGGAGGTTTGTGTTTTTTATGAAGATCACTTATTGGCAGACTTCTCCAGACAGTAGATGGTGTATCTGGATCCCACTGTTTTCCTCCAGTTCTTTGCTGATGTCACTGCTGGACATCTGATGTTAAATGGAAGTGAGCATGATGTGTCTTTCATCTGCTGCTTTAAGTTTCCTTGATTGAACACTGTATCTATTCTCCTCAACATCACACACTTCTTTGTGCTTCTTCAACCTATCTTAAAGAGCACATCTTCAAAGTTCAGTGTTTTGAAGATCTTTGCCTGTGCCTAACCCTAACCCCACATCTGTGTGTCCTGTTGCTGTGCTCAGTCTTGCCATATTGTAGATAAGGTGTATATGTTTATGTATATACACCTTAGTAGCAGAGTTTGGTTCCTCACCCAGTTTGAAGCTCCTACACAGCTGTTTCTGTTTCACTTCATCACTGGGTTTACAGATGAAATTGATGATCATCAGAACCTGCTTGGGAGAATTGGTTCATCACACATCTGAGTCTGATCCTACAAAACTCCTGACTTTGTACAAGTGGAAGATCTGAAATCCAGAGAGCTTCACAAAAATACTGTGGGTTTATAACTGAGACCTGAAACCTGGAGTGTGTAACTGTGTAGTGTGTTAGAACGTAATAAACACACACTTAGACTGAACACAAACACTGCATTTAATACAATCACTGTTCCTGTGTGTGTGTGTGTGTGTGTGTGTGTGTGTGGTGTCGTGACAGCGACAGTGCTGGAGGAAGTGTGTGTGTTTTATAACCCTGTAATCAGGAGCTGCTGTCAGGAGAAACACAAGCTGTGACTCATCCATCTTTTCTTCATCCAGTTCCTCCAGCAGAACACAGAACCTGTGAGTGTGGAGGCGAGTTTCTAATGGAGGTGTTGCATTTTGCACACACACACACACACACACACACACACACACACACACACACACACACACACACACACTTCACCTGATTATACTGCACTGTAAGAACAATGGGTTCATCATTTGATTTTCCAGAGGGTTCTCACTGGGTTCTTCAATAAGTTATTCAGTGGATTTTCTTGTGGTTCCTTTGTTGGGATCTCGAATGTGTTCTTCAGTAGGTTTTTAAATAGTCCTTGTCCTCATTGTCCTCCTCTTTCTCCTTCTCCTCGTCCTCCTGTTCATCTTCCTGCATTTCAGCATATTGATTTTAGAAAAGCACTTTAGCAGTGAGATCTGATTTCTAAAGACACATTATTACCCATAATTCCACAGTAAGCAGGGCGTATTGATCTCTTTGTTCACATTATCTCATTACGATGATGTTTATTATGCTCCCGTTATGCGCAATCATCTTTTTAAAGCCGAGTTTCATCTCTCAGGCGCAATCAGAAGAGCCAAATGGATGCAGCGGGGCATTTTAATCCGGGGTGATCGATGACATCATCAGGGGGTTTTTAACATGAGGCCGGGATTCCAACAAAAAGACTTTTATAATACTGTAATATACGGAATCTCCTACATCTGTGTTTAAACACCTGTAAAGCAATTTAGAATGAAGAAGTGTAAATGAATTAAATACTGATCATTTTTAAGTGTTGGTAAAAACATTATACAGTAAGATTTAATTAATAAAAAGATTAGAAAACATGTAATACATTTAATACATCAATAATGTTTTATTAATTAATAATTTTACTACATTTCTTTTAGAAAGGTTACAGGTAAAACTGCGGTGTTGGTGATGTTCTGTACCTGGTGGATGTGGTACCTGAGTCCGTATCGATCGTGATGATATCACATTATTCTTTTAGACGCTGAGTTGATGATGTTTGCTTTGTGATTGTGAGATTTTACTCTCTAAAGCTGATGTGAGAGTCGTAATCGATCACCATGACATCATCGCTTTAATGGTGTCATTTAACCTGGAGCTAGAAACCAGATGGACACACACACACACACACACACACACACACACACACACACACACACACACACATGAAAAAGAAATGAATTCAATTCATGTTTATTTGTTTTGCGCTTTTAATAATGAACGTTGTCTCTGAGCAGCTTCACACAGATGATGTGGAGATACAAATGAATGTAATGTTGTTTATAAGTGTAAGTTTGAAAACCTCTTAGTAAGAAATGTTAGTGTTTAATACTATTAAGAAAAAGGGAAAGATCAGGACATTATAAAACCTATAACAGAAATAATAATAATAATCATAATTATGATAATAATGATAGTAAATTAGTAAATTATATGGTGATGATGGAAAGTGAAACCAGATATCATATTTATACACACACACAAAAAAAACTCAGTAAAAGTCAAAAACACACGATTGTGTCTCATATGCAGGATGTGGAGCAGTGCTGAGGTGTTGATTTAGTGTTTAGTTTAATCTCTGTCCTTTATTTCTCCCTCTCTCTATCTTTATTAAACTCTATTTCTCAGAAAATTACGCAGTTTTATAATCTTTTTTTTTTTCAAATCTCAAATATTTTTTGCCTTTTATATTCTTTGTAAACAGGACTGCTGTGCATTCTGGGTAAAAGAGGAAGTCTCCAGTGATCTGATGCACTGCATAATGGCAAGCAATTGAATACAACTAGAGAAGTGGAGAGACCTGCTGGAGCGAGGGGAAGTGGAGATACCTTCTGGAGCGAATGGAAGTGGAGATACCTTCTGGAGAGAGGAGAAGTGGAGAGACTTGCTGGAGCGAGGGGAAGTGGAGAGACAGTGGAGAGACCTGCTGGAGCGAGGGAAGTGGAGAGACCTGCTGAAGCAAGGGGAAGTGAAGAGATAGTGGAGAGACCTGCTGGAGCGAGGGGAAGTGGGGATACCTACTGGAGCGAGGGGAAGTGGAGAGACTTGCTGGAGCGAGGGGAAGTGGAGAGACAGTCGAGAGACCTGCTGGAGCGAGGGGAAGTGGAGAGACCTGCTGGAGCGAGGGGAAGTGGAGAGACAGTCGAGACCTGCTGGAGCGTGGGAAGTGGAGAGACCTGCTGGAGCGAGGGGAAGTGGAGAGACCTGCTGGAGCGAGGGGAAGTGGAGCGACAGTGGAAAGACCTGTTTATGCGAGGGGAAGTGGAGATACCTTCTGGAGGGAGGGGAAGTGGAGAGACTTGCTGGAGCGAGGGGAAGTGGAAAGACAGTGGTGAGACCTGCTGGAGTGAGGGAGGTGGAGAGACTTGCTTGAGCGAAGGGAAGTGGAGAGACATGGAGAGACCTGCTGGAGCGAGGGGAAGTGGAGATACCTTCTGGAGCGAGGGGAAGTGGAAAGACAGTGGAGAGCCCTGCTGGAGCGAGGGGAAGTGGAGAGACTTCCTGGAGCGAGGGAAGTGGAGAGACAGTGGAGAGACCTGCTGGAGCACGGGGAAGTGGAAATACCTTCTGGAGCGAGGGAAGTGGAGATACCTTCTGGAGAGAGGGGAAGTGGAGAGACTTGCTGGAGCGAGGGGAAGTGGAGAGACAGTGGAGAGACCTGCTGGAGCGAGGGAAGTGGAGAGACCTGCTGGAGCGAGGGAAGTGGAGAGATAGTGGAGAGACCTGCTGAGCGAGGGAAGTGGGGATACCTTCTGGAGCGAGGGAAGTGGAGAGACTTGCTGGAGCGAGGAAGTGGAGAGACAGTGGAGAGACCTGCTGGAGCGAGGGAAGTGGAGATACCTTCTAGAGCGAGGGAAGTGGAGAGACCTGCTGGAGCGAGGGAAGTGGAGACAGTGGAGAGACCTGCTGAAGCAAGGGAAGTGGAGATACCTTCTGGAGTGAGGGAAGTGGAGAGACTTGCTGGAGCAAGGGAAGTGGAAAGACAGTGGTGGGACCTGCTGGAGTGAGGGAGGTGGAGAGACTTGCTAGAGTGAGGGAATTGGAGAGACTTGCTGGAGCAAGGGAAGTGGAGAGACAGTGGAGACCTCCTGGAGTGAGGGAGGTGAAGAGACTTGCTGGAGCGAAGGGAAGTGGAGAGACAGTGGAGACCTGCTGAAATGAGGGAAGTGGAGATACCTTCTGGAGCGATGGGAAGTGGATAGACTTGCTGGAGCGAGGGAAGTGGAAAGACAGTGGTGAGACCTGCTGAAGTGAGGGAGGTGGAAAAACTTGCTGGAGCAAGGGAAGTGGAGAGACTTGCTGAGCGAGGGAAGTGGAGAGACAGTGGAGACCTGCTGGAGCGAGGGAAGTGGAGATACCTTCTGAGCGAGGGAAGTGGAGAGACTTGCTGGAGCGAGGGAAGTGGAGAGACAGTGGAGAGACCTGCTGGAGCGAGGGAAGTGGAGAGACCTGCTTGCTGGAGCGAGGGAAGTGGAGAGACAGTGGAGAGACCTGCTGGAGCACGGGAAGTGGAGACCTGCTGGAGTGAGGGAAGTGGAGAGACCTGCTGGAGCGAGGGAAGTGGAGACAGTGGAGAGACCTGCTGGAGCGAGGGAAGTGGAGAGACTTGCTGGAGCGAGGGAAGTGGAGAGACAGTGGAGAGACCTGCTGGAGCGAGGGAAGTGGGGATACCTTCTGGAGCGAGGGAAGTGGAGAGACTTGCTGGAGCGAGGGAAGTGGAGACAGTGGAGAGACCTGCTGGAGCGAGGAAGTGGAGAGACAGTGAAGAGGCCTGCTGGAGCAGGGAAGTGGAGACCTGCTGGAGCGAGGGAAGTGGAGATACATGCTGGAGCGAGGGAAGTGGAGACAGTGGAGAGACCTGATAGAGTGAGGGAAGTGGAGATACCTTCTGGAGTGAGGGAAGTGGAGAGACTTGCTGGAGCAAGGGGAAGTGGAAAGACAGTGGTGGGACCTGCTGGAGTGAGGGGAGGTGGAGAGACTTGCTAGAGTGAGGGGAATTGGAGAGACTTGCTGGAGCAAGGGGAAGTGGAGAGACAGTGGAGAGACCTCCTGGAGTGAGGGGAGGTGAAGAGACTTGCTGGAGCGAAGGGAACTGGAGAGACAGTGGAGACCTGCTGAAATGAGGGAAGTGGAGATACCTTCTGGAGCGATGGGAAGTGGATAGACTTGCTGGAGCGAGGGGAAGTGGAAAGACAGTGGTGAGACCTGCTGAAGTGAGGGGAGGTGGAAAAACTTGCTGGAGCAAAGGGAAGTGGAGAGACTTGCTGGAGCGAGTGGAAGTGGAGAGACTTGCTGGAGTGAAAGAAAGTGGAGAGACCTGCTGGAGCAAGGGGAAGTGGAGAGACCTGATAGAGTGAGGGGAAGTGGAGAGACTTGCTGGAGCGGGAAGTGGAGAGACCTGCTGGAGCAAGGGGAAGTGGAGAGACCTGCTGGAGCGAGGGGAAGTGGAGAGACCTGATAGAGTGAGGGGAAGTGGAGAGACTTGCGGGAGCGAGGGGAAGTGGAGAGACCTGCTGGAGTGAGGGGAAGTGGAGAGACCTGCTGGAGCGAGGGGAAGTGGAGAGACCTGCTGGAGCGAGGGGAAGTGGGGCAAAAGAAGAATCCTTCAGAAACAAGAGGAATAGGAGAATCCCACTGGACCCTGGGAAGTGGAGATTCCTGCAGGACCAAAAGGAAGTGTTCAACTATAAACAAAAGTGTGAAAATTATGTCAAATGTATGTCAATCTTAGACATTCTGGACAAACACCATACATACACACACACACACACACACACACACACAAACGCACACACACACACACACACACACACACACACACACACACACACACACACACACACACACACACACACACACACACAGAGGAAATGAAGTGCAATGATTGTCAAGAGAGAGAGAGAGAGAGAGAGAGAGAGAGAATAGGAGAGAGAAAGGTTTTCTTTTTTGTTTCCTTCATTGAGTGCATTCTGTTTTTATGCTGTTTGCTACAGATTGAACACATAAAAAGTCATTACTTGGAGAGGGAAGTTAAAGTGTTGAAATCATTATCGTGGTTACGATGTGTTTTCACATCAGAACAGGAAATTGCATTAGCAACCAGTGCATTCTGGGTAGGTTTTGCTACTGGAGTTTATACCGATAACAAATTGATTAGTAGTATAGAGTGTAAGTGGATAACCAAATAATAACATAGAATAATAAAGAATGTCAATATATAATTGAGTAATAGTGTAAAATGAACAAAGTATAATACACCTTTGGTAAATATATAAAATGTAGTACAGTGTAGTATTGTGTAGTATTTAATGTAGTAATAGTGCACTACTGCAATGAATCGCATTTGGAGTATACTATAGGAATGGAAATAAAGTGGAAATAAAGTAAACATTTAATTTTATTGTAAAAAGTGAAAAGTATTTTAATGTAGTCTTGTAAATAGTAGCAAAGTACATCTAAAATAGAAAATGTATAGCAAAGTACAGTTAGTGGAGTTTAGTGGATGCTTTCTAAATGTGGTAAAAGGCAACGTGATGTAGCATAGTGTACCATACTTAATGTAGCCAAGTGTTAGTGTAGTATGGTGACAAACAAAATTATTGCAAAAAACATTGCAGGTAACAGTGTAATATACATTAAGTCTAGTAGCTGTTAACTGTTAATGCAGCTTCTTTGTTTACTTGTGGTATAATGTATTATAATAATAGTGTAAATGTAGTACTAAATGTAGTATGTAATATAATATAAATAATGATAACACTAGATACATTATTGGAAATGTAGTAATATAGTAGTAATATAAAGATAGATGGAAGTATAGAGGATTTATTATGCAACTGAAGTGCACTAAATGTAACAGTAATATTGTAATGCATTAGAGAAAGCAGAGTACTAGTGTCAGTGAGTGGAGAAATAATGTGATAATAATATAATAATTACTGAAATGCAGTATAGAAATAATGCTGCATGGTGAAATGTAGTATAATGGAGTACAGTATAAATTCTAGAATGATTGATTCAATACTGATGTTTATTGAAAATCTATTTTTCTGAACAGTGATATTTACTAAGGTTTATAATTATTGAACATTTGTTTTTACCCAACATTGATTTTTATTTAACATAAATTTGATTGAATATTGATATTTAATAAACTGATATATATTGAACATGGATCTCGATGAAATAAACATTGATCTATATATTGAACACTGATATTTATTGAACACCGATCTCTAAAAAAACCTGATATTTATTGAACACACTGAATACTGAACATTGATCTATATATTGAAGTGATACATATACACTATATATATATATATATATATATATATATATATATATATATATATATATATATATATATATATATATATATATACATACATGAATAAATGTACAATACAGTGTAATACAGTATAGTGAATAAAACATGTACAGTACAGTGTAATACAGTATAGTGTTATCGTACTATCATAAGTACTGTACTTTACCTCAGCTAAGGAGTATGATAGAATAAAACTGATCGTGACCCTGCTGCAAATGATTGAGGAACGGCACGTTTTTGACACAAAATATAATAAGGGGTTAGCCTTTGTGTTTTTACTGTGAAAAATGTTTTCTCTGTACATCACCAAATTTATGCCACGCATCAGGAATGTTGGGGGCGACACTGTCGTACTCTGTAGCTGAAATATAGTACGGTAACACTGTGATGCGGTTTAATTTAAAAGAGGCAGATATAGTGGAAAGAGAGAGAATGGAGATGTATGATCCGCTGTGGCGACCCCTTATCCGGAACAGCCGAAAGAAGAAGAATAGAAAGAAGAAGTAGAAGAAGGAGAAGAAAAAAGAACAATATGATACAGTACAGAGGCTTAGATCTGAGCTCTGTAGAGCAAGATAACAAAAGTAATCACAGCCCCCTGTTAGTCCTGACCTCCATAATGTATGGCACAAATCTGGTAAGAATCAGAGAACATCAAAATTTTCACAAAAAAATGGTCAGGGTAGTGTAAAGTAATATTACTTTATGAGCGAAAAGATTTGACACTCTCCGATTTTAACCAAATTCACAGTGTGTTAGTATTCTCAGGAGTAACACAGTGGTGCACTTAGTTTTGTCCAATCACACTCCAGAGCAAAAGTCTGAACTGTACAATACTGTTCCATAAAATACCACATTTTAAAGAAATGGTTAGGCTTTGTTTTTATGTGAAAAATCTGGCATGCACCGATTTTAACCAAATTCACACAGTGTGTTAGGACTGTCAAGAGTAACACAGTGGTGCACTTAGTTTTGTCTGATCAAACTCTAGATCTGAGATCTTAACTTTCCTGTGATATTCCATACTACATCTCTGTTTTCAAAGCTGATAGACTGAAACTAAGTGCACCCCTGTGTTACACTTGAGAGTCCAAACACTCTTTGTAAATTTGGTGACAATTAGAGAATAGTGAATTTTCAGCTCAAAAAACTAACCCTTAGTATACACAGTATATTTTGGGTGAAAAATTGGATGTTCTCCGATTCATCCCAGATTCACAGTGTATGTTATGGAGGTCAGAAAAAACATGGGGCAGTGAGTACTTTTGTTCTGTCACTCTCCACAGCTGAGATCTGAGCCTCTGTACCCAATTGCATTGTTACCATGCTACAATAAGATTTCTACTTTACCTCAGCTACGGAGAAGGGTAGAACAAATCTAATCATGCCACCTTGTTCCCCGTGAAGTCTCGGATTGCATTTAATTTCAGTCTATCACCTTCAAAAGCTGAGATGTATTATGGAATATTACAGTATGGGATGGTATTGTATGGGAGATGTTCTGCTGCAATACAGATGATGTTTAATGCAGTAATAATAGTATAGTGTATACTGTACTTTAATCTCCCACTCTACTCTTCTATACTACACTCTATTTCTACTATATCATATTTTACAAGAGAATTTTACTACCTTTTTTACCTTTAAAAGGTGATTGGATGAAAAAAAAAATGTACCTGTGTGTTACTGTTGAGGGTCCCAATGTAAACTGTTGAGGGTACGGATGTGAAATTGGTAAAAATCTGTTAATTCAGCTTTCTGTACAAAAATGTAGATTTATTTAACATAGATTTTTACCGCAAATGTATTTTTTATGAACATTTATCTGTATGAAATAAACTAATATAAAAACGTTTTCAGCAAAGCACAGTACAGTGTAATACAGTATAGTGAATAAAACATGTACATACAGTACTATTTCTACTGTGTACTATACTATAACATACCATACTACAGCTCAGCTTTAGAAGCTGTGTTACTGTGTTACTCTTAAGAATCCTAACACACTTTGTGAATTTGGTAAAATTTGGAGAACGTCACATTTTGACCT
>NC_060902.1:471144-486144 GCF_014805685.1 Silurus meridionalis
AAGACAGAGCAGCTGGTGGAGCAGTGTTCTGTGGAGATATCCAGGTCTCAGTAAGAGCCAGAAACTTGAAGTTGTAGTGTGACGCCAAGACTGTGATAAAGTCAGCTTTCCTTACAGCAGACTGCCAGTTCCAGAGCCCACCTACCACCACTGTTGGAGATTGAGACAACAGAAATGTCAAATAAAATAAAGAAATAAAGAAAAATAGACGTATAAAGGTTATTGCACATTTTTAATAAAGAAAATATAAGTAAATACACCCTGCCCACAATTTACCCCTCAGATAAAACTGAAACTGCCCTTCATTAATCACCTGACAACTAATACGCACAGAAATACACTCCATAATCAACTGAGGTGAGTAGATATACAAAATTCAGAATCCAACCTTACCAAAAGAGAATAGATTCAAGATGGAGTTAAAGCACACACACACACACACACACACACACACACACACACACACACAACAATTCACAAACACAATATGTGTGTAAATGTGGTGATGATGATGGTGATGATAATGATAATTATGATGGTGATGATGACGGTGATGGTGGTGATGATGATGGTGATGATGATGATAATTATGATGGTCATGATGACGGTGATGGTGGTGATGATGATGGTGATGATGATGATAATTATGATGTGATGGTGATGATGGTGTGAGATTGTGATGGTGATAATAGTGATGATGGAGATGGTGTGTTTGTGTAGATGTAATGGTGATGGTGGTACAAATTCATACATCCAGTTTCTTATCCATTAAATATTTACCTCTCATTTTCTCGCTCTGCTTTTATTTTCACATCTTTTTAATCATGTTATTTATTGTAAAATTATCAGACACATTAACAAGATTAAAATAAATGTAAATAAACTGTGGGATGTTTAGTGTGAATTTATAAACCCATCTGTGTGTGTGTGTTCAGTGAAGTGAGTTTGTGTGGATCGAGTGTGTTTGTGTTTGTGTTTATGTGTGTTCAGTGTTCAGCAAGTTTCTCCACAAGAAAGCACAAACGTGGGCGAGAAAAAAAGGAAACAGATTCGAGTGTGTAGTCGGATGTGGTGCGATCACACGCTTCAAAAACCATCTGTATCTCAAACACAACCACAAAGCCTCAGGAAACCCGAGCAGGAGGACGAGGAGGAGGAGGACACACAGGAACTCAGTGTTACGAGTTCACAAGCAGAGCTACTTCTCAATAACCATCAAACTTCTCACTTAATTCTCACTTATATATATATGTGTGTATATATATATATATATATATATATATATATATATATATATATATATATATATATATATATATATATACACACACACACACACACACACACACAAATATTATGTATAATATATAATCAGTGTGTTAGCATTTTACTGTAATGAACAATGTGAAGTATTTAAAAATATATATACACATATATAGAGAACTAGTTAGCAGTTTAAACAATATTACGATCAAAGATCAGAAACAGACATTGGACAAAGTTAACCAAAAAAATAATTCAATATTTATTTGCCGTATAAACGTCTCGTGTTGGTTTCCATACAACTGTACAACGCAAACGGACAATTTCATATCCTTCATAAATCAGAACAAAAAAGAAACGAAAAAATCCACATTAACAAGCCCACTTTATACAGGATATAGATTGCATCTTTAAAAAAAATGTGTACAGCAAGTATAAAACAGCGAATCATTATCAGGTGAAGCTGTAACACCAAGAACACGCATTGTCAAAAAATCCCTGAAAAAGTCCTCAGTGAGGTAAGTTACACACCGTGTCATTTACTCATTCATCTCATCCTTTCTTTATCATTCTCCTTTTAGTTTTGTAGCTACAATTAATTTTTATACAGAACTTGAAGCTCCTGTGACGCAAAAGAAAAAAAAATACAGATGAGAAAGATTTACTGTTACAGAGACACAAACATTCCTCCAGGAAGAAGCAGCTCAAAATCAACCATTCAACAATAAACACAACGTTCCATTAACACAACGCTGTAGGACTTGAGGCGAGAGGCGAGGGTTAGGGCTCTACACTAAAACTGTGCTATTCTCACATTTTAAAGATAAATATAACCCAATTTGTGATTTACTCATTGTGAAACATTTTAGTGCTAGTTTTGGCGTTCGCATCTAAACCAGAAACACCATCACATAAACACATTAAACATTATGTACAATATTGTACAATTTACACAATACTATTCAGTGTGTTAGCATGTTTACTGTAATGTTAATCAATGTGTAGCATTAAACAGGCTAAATCATTTTATGTATATACAGTACTAGTTTGCATGTTAGCATGTTAATTATATGCTAATTTGTCAAATAAATTTATTAGCAGGACAGTAAAGAGGCTAACGCATTAGATAAATGAACAAAGCGTGGTGTCTTTGCTGAGTAGTATGTGTGTTAAAGTAATTTTTACTGTGTTAGGATGTTTACACACAATGCTACATTGTATTTAAAGCTTTATTTAATACTGGGAAAAGGCAATGTTTTTATTTGAAACTAAATGGAGTTTGTGCTAATACCAGTTTTTGAAAATAAATAAAAACTAGTAATCCCTCGCTTCAGCCCGCCTCAAATCTCAAACCTCATTTTGTTTCCTGATGGTTATTGGCTACTAACTTCCTAACAGATAAAAAGTCGTTTCAAGCTTGAGAAATGGTCGTCCTCATTAATTATTCAGGAGGAGACGGTTGCATATCTGCATAAAATATAGATTTATAGATTTATATTTAGATATATTAGATATATTCAAATACATCAAAAAAGGCCACAGGAATATCAATATCAAGCACAATATTGAGATCTTGTTGAGTTTATAGACAGAATCAGATGCAGTCATATACAAAAGAAAGTGTGATGAGTTTGTGTTTTGTGACGACTTCTTGTCATGTGTTGATACTTTTGAATTGTATTACAATATTACAATGAAACAACATATTTCACTGCAAGCAGAACGATAACTCATAACAGGCTAATGTGGTAAATAATATATTAGCAGGGTTGGTAATGTTTTGAGTTAATTTTACACTTCATTCACAACAAATACAAATAACTTAATATAGGACTCAATAGCGTTGCTATTTGATGTTAACTTATTTATATTTCTCGACAGTCTTCTTCACTGTTTGGGGTTTTTAAACTCTCAACAGAATTATTGGACTCCCTTTTTCAGAAAAGACAGCAGTCTGAACGAGGCTGCAATTTTGGTGAATCTGAGATTAAAAATATATAATTGTTGTGAATAAATATATACATTGTGATGTATCTCGTAAACGATCATCAACACATGCCAAGTTCAACTCATGGATGTAAAGTTCACTCAGTTCCATTGCAGGACAGAGAAACTTGCAGTAGGTTTTAGTGTGAAATTTTGAAATACTCATGTACAAAAAAGAGTAATTAAAAACCCGAGGCATTTTTTTTCTCAACTATATAAAATACTGCAAAATTGATTTGGATAATATTGCAGAAGTAACAAATATACAACCTGGACTGACCCGTTAGAGACCATTAGCTGTCATTATTACTACGTATTGATTCCTTTAAAAATAAACACTTACATTTTAATAAGTTTATAACGATTTCTAAAGTGAGATACAAATAAGTACTGAACAGTCAGAATAGGAAAGAATAAAAAAAAAAAAGGTTATATAAGGCGGGTTAAAGCAATCCTGCAATCTCCTACATGTCCCTTTCCAGTCCGATCGAATGTTTCTTCCTGTAGAAACGCTCCCGCCACACACTTCCTGCCGTCCTGCTAAATGCAGCAACGACAAGAGTAGTCAAAAAAAACAATCCTAAACACTCGTTTACTAGCAACCACCATCTTGAGCCGAGCAGACACACAATCAACCATGCCAGGTCGCGATACTGTTATATTATCAAGAGCTGAGGCCTGAGCATGAGTCAATAAAGAAATAAAAAAAATTTTAGGAAGGAAGTGCGGAAGTTTGTTAACGACTTTAACGACCTCAAAATGTCTCTTTTTATTCGTGTACCAGTTTCAAGTGCCAAAAAAGTAAAATGCTTCCCTGTGCAAAGAGCTTTAGGTTAAAATAAACAATTACAAAAAACAAAAAAAGAAAATTCCCACAAACATTATTGTTGGTCAGGTATAACCAGGAATTTCTAGAAGCTGTTGGTTCAGATATATGGCATTTTCAATGCATATTTTTTTTAAATATCTATATTAGGTTGTGTGTTCTTTCTGAAGAAAAAATAAAAAAGAATTAATTCCAGATTGGCACCCATCAGGACAAGAAGTGTGTTGTTGTAAAAACTTGATAAATTTTTGTCTGGTTTCATTTGGTCTCTTGTTTCCTCTTTATTTAAAAAAAATTAAAAAAGAGAACAGTCCGTTTCTAAAAGGCAAGAGAAGCTGCCCTGGTGGCTGAAACTGTGTCTCTGTGGTTCTGCTTTCACAATCAGTTTTCCGGGCATTTTCAACCATTCAACACTGCCCGAAACTGCGTTTATAAACTTTCCCTCTGGAGGCAAAAACATTAATTATGGCGTATTTTCACGTGGACTCGAGTGTATCAAGCTGGAAAACGTTGTGATTGGTGGGTGTGGTGAAGAACAGCTGGTCCTTGGGTGATCGGTTGTCACAAGTCGGGCTGTTTAATCCCAGCGTCCGCTCGAAGTCAAGCAGCTGCCCCATGAAATTAAAGTTGGGCGAGATGTTGGATTTTTTGCGCTTAACAAAATCGTAAGCGTCGTTCAGACTCATGTTAAGTTTCTGCATCAGATATGCCACCGTCACCGTGACCGAGCGACTGATCCCTGCCAGGCAGTGCACCAGGATACCGCACTTCTTAGATCGAGCTTCCTCTGGAACAAAAATTAAAACAAAAACAACATGGGCGAATTACTGGAGGCTTTTTAACTCCACATATGTGATGATTAAAAAAAAAAAACCCACACCAATAAAATTTCAATTGATGATCAAACAAGAAATACACCAATAAACAAAAGATAACCTGGAATCACTCTAAAACCTCAAACACATTTCAACAGGAACAAAAAAAGTGTGAGTTTCATAATTACACAGAAATTAGTAACAAGGAAACTGGCATTCAAATCACATAAATAAACCACATAACTTATTATAATGTATTCTTTAAATTAATTACATTATTAATTAATTAATTGATTGTTCAAATTCACTGTACTGCTGTTAGAGAAACAGTCAGAGGAAATAAACAGACTGATTTATATCTATGTCTTAAAGAAGATACTCATATAAAACCTTTTTATTTGTATTACATTATTAAATGTGTTAAAGCTTAAAAAAAATTATATGTAAAATTGTGATATATTGTTACATTAACACCTAATTATATATATATTTTACTACTTGAATAGTTTAGTGTTCATACACAAGTCAGATCAGCACTTTACACAGTAACGATAGAGAGAAACTAGAACCAACTAAAGTGAACTGAACTCAGGACACACACACACACACACACACACACACACACACACACACACACACACACACAGAGCTTAGGAATCTATTTCAGAAATCTACAGTGGCCACGGTGTGTGTGGTGAGAATGTGTGTGTTTTGTCTCAGTAAAAATAAAACTGAAAGTGTGTCGTGTGAAGTGGGGTGTTTTGGCATGTTAGCGTGTGGTTCCTCTCGGTATTTGTATGATATGATTCCATGCCCTCACTTCCTGTTTTTGTTTACGTTTCAGACTGACCTGTGACACCAGCGACATTTACAGCTCTAAACCTCATGTAAAGTAAAATATCAGTCTCACAGTTATTTCCTGTCTGAACTGCTGACCTGGTTCACCACTTTCTGTGAACTGCACACTGCATTACATTATGAGTATCCTGCACCTTCAGACAATAATCTGCTGCAGTGCATTGTGGGACAAAAAGATCATTTAATCTCACAAATCTGATTTATTTAGATTAATTTCAAAATCACTCATGAATCAGAGCATAATCAGAATTACGAATTAGAGAGACACTCTAACCAATCAGATCACACGCCCCCCCAAACTCTAACCAATTAGATCACACCCCCACACCCTAACCAATCAGATCACACACCCCAAACTCTAACCAATTAGATCACACCCCCACACTCTAACCAATCAGATTACACGCCCCCTTAAACTCTAACCAATCAGATCACACCGCCACACTCTAACCAATCAGATCACACGCCCCCAAACTCTAACCAATCAGATCACTCCCCACACTCTAACCAATCAGATCACCCCACCACACTCAAACCAATCAGATCACACCCCACATTCTAACCAATCAGATCACACCCCACACTCTAACTAATCAGATCACACCCCAAACTCTAACCAATCAGATCACACCCCACACTCAAACCAATCAGATCACACCCCAAACTCTAACTAATTAGATCACACCCCACACTCAAACCAATCAGATCACCCCACCACACTAAAACTAATCAGATCACACCCCAAACTCTAACCAATCAGATCACACCCCACACTCTAACCAATCAGATCACACACCCCACACTCTAACCAATCAGATCACTCCCCACACTCTAACCAATCAGATTACACACCCCACACTTTAACCAATCAGATCACACCCCACACTCTAACCAATCAGATCACACCCCACACTCTAACTAATCAGATCACACACCCCACACTCTAACTAATCAGATCACACCCCACACTCTAACCAATCAGATCACACACCCCAAACTCTAACCAATCAGATCACACGCCTCCAAACTCTAACCAATCAGATCACACCCCAAACTCTAACCAATCAGATCACACGCCTCCAAACTCTAACCAATCAGATCACACCCCCAAACACTAACCAATTAGATCACACCCCACAATCTTACCAATCAAATCACATGCCCCCAAACTCTAACCAATCAGATCACACCCCACACTCTAACAAATCAGATCACACGCACCCCACACCTAACCAATCAGATCACACCCCAAAACTCTAACCAATCAGATCACACCCCAAACTCTAACCAATCAGATCACCCCTCCAAACTCTAACTAATCAGATCACACCCCACCCCACACTCTAACCAATTAGAACACCCCCACACTCGAAACAATCAGAAAAGCCCCCACATGCTCTAACCAATAAGATTACCCCCCCCCACGCACACACACACACACACACACACACACACACAAACACACACACACAATCTAACCAACAGTTCCGCCCCAGTGAAACTCTAACCAATCAAGAGTGTGTTAATATGAAGAGAGAAAGATGGGAGTGTGTGTGTGTGTGTGTGTGTGTGTGTGACTGGGAGTGTGTGTGTGTGTGTGTGTGTGTGTGTGGTGTGTGTGTGTGTGTGTGTGTGTGTGTGTGACTGGGAGTGTGTGTGTGTGTGTGTGTGTGTGTGTGTGTGTGTGTGTGTGTGTGTGTGTGTGTGTGGTGTGTGTGTGTGTGTGTGTGTGTGTGTGTGTGTGTGTGTGTGTGTGTGTGTGTGTGTGTGTGTGTGTGTGTGTGTGACTGGGAGTGTGTCTCTGAGTGGATGAATTTTGGAAACCAGTCAAGTGTCTCCTGATAAACAAGTACAAAAAAAGTGCAGGCACAGCATTGTCGTCTATGCTTTTTCAAACCAACTAAGAAATCAAACAAAAACAAAAAACTTTCTGATTAGACTCAAAAATCCACCTTCAGGAACACGATATACAGAAACATTAAATATCACCATTATTCCTGCATTAAAAAATAATAAAAGAATTCTAATGAAAATATCTAATTGAAAATAATATTTTATTCTAAACTATAAAATAAATCTGGAACTTTCCAAATAAAAAAAATACATAAAAAAACTTTAATGGAGGAATTGAAAAAAAAAACTAAAATACATTAGGAGGCGCCACAGTGGATCATGTCTCCACACCCCCCTGTCCTCTACATCTGCCTCCTTCAACCCAACTACCTGCATGTCTTCCCTCACCACATCCATAAACCTCCTCCTTGTTCTTCCTCTTTTCCTCCTTCCTGGTGTCTCCATCCTCAGCATTCTCCTACTGATATACCCCATGTCCCTCCTCTGCACATGTCCAAACCATCTCAATCTCACCTCCCTCACCTTGTCTCCAAAACGTCCTACATGCGCTGTCTCTCTAATAAACTCATTTCTAATCCTGTCCATCGTCGTCACTCCCAACGAACATCTCAACATCTTCAGTTCTGCTATCTCCAGCTCCACCTCCTGTCTTTTACTCAATGCCACTGTCTCTAATCCATACAACATCTCAGGTCTCACCACAGTCCTATAAACTTTCCCTTTCACTCTCACAGATACTCTTCTATCACAAATCACTCCTGCTATCACTCTTCTCCTCCCACTCCACCCTGCCTGCACTCTTTTCTTCACTTCTCTAACACACTCTTCATTACTTTACACTGTTGACCCCAGGTACCTGAACTCCTCCACCTTCTCCACCTCTTCTCCCTACAACCGCACCCTCCACTGCCCCCTCTCATTCACACACATGTACTCTGTCTTACTCCTACTGACTTTCATTCCCTTCTCTCCAGCATGTACCTCCACCTCTCCAGGATCTTCTCCACCTGCTCCCTACTCTCACCACAAATCCCAATATCATAGTCCACAGAAACTCCTGTCTGACCTTGTCCTTCAACCTGTCCATCACCACTGCAAACAGGAAAGGGCTCAGAGCCGATCCTTGATGCAGTCCAACCTCCACTGTAAACCAGTCTGTTGTTCCTACTGCACACTTCACTGCTGTCACACTGTCCTCATACATGTCCTGCACCACCCTCACATACTTCTCTGACACACCTGACTTCCTCATAAATACCACAACTCCTCTCTCCACCCTGTCATACACTTTCACTAAATCCACAAATACAGGGAGTGCAGAATTATTAGGCAAATGAGTATTTTGACCACATCATCCTCGTTATGCATGTTGTCTTACTCCAAGCTGTATAGGCTGGAAAGCCTACTACCAATTAAGCATATTAGGTGATGTGCATCTCTGTAATGAGAAGGGGTGTGGTCTAATGACATCAACACCCTATATCAGGTGTGCATAATTATTAGGCAACTTCCTTTCCTTTGGCAAAATGGGTCAAAAGAAGGACTTGACAGGCTCAGAAAAGTCAAAAATAGTGAGATATATTGCAGAGGATGCAGCAGTCTTAAAATAGCCAAGCTTCTGAGCGTGATCATCGAACAATCAAGCGTTTCATTCAAAATAGTCGACAGGGTCACAAGAAGCGTGTGGAAAAACCAAGGCGCAAAATAACTGCCCGTGAACTGAGAAAAGTCAAGCGTGCAGCTGCCAAGATGCCACTTGCCACCAGTTTGGCCATATTTCAGAGCTGCAACATCACTGGGTGCCCAAAAGCACAAGGTGTGCAATACTCAGAGACATGGCCAAGGTAAGAAAGGCAGAAAGTCGACCACCACTGAACAAGACACACAAGCTGAAACGTCAAGACTGGGCCAAGAAATATCTCAAGACTGATTTTCTAAGGTTTTATGGACTGATGAAATGAGAGTGAGTCTTGATGGGCCAGATGGATGGGCCCGTGGCTGGATTGGTAAAGGGCAGAGAGCTCCAGTCCGACTCAGGCGCCAGCAAGGTGGAGGTGGAGTACTGGTTTGGGCTGGTATCATCAAAGATGAGCTTGTGGGGCCTTTTCGGGTTGAGGATGGAGTCAAGCTGAACTCCCAGTCCTACTGCCAGTTTCTGGAAGACACCTTCTTCAAGCAGTGGTACAGGAAGAAGTCTGCATCCTTCAAGAAAACATGATTTTCATGCAGGACAATGCTCCATCACACACGCCCAAGTACTCCACAGCGTGGCTGGCAAGAAAGGGTATAAAAGAAGAAAATCTAATGATATGGCCTCCTTGTTCACCTGATCTGAACCCCATTGAGAACCTGTGGTCCATCATCAAATGTGCGATTTACAAGGAGGGAAAACAGTACACCTCTCTGAACAGTGTCTGGGAGGCTGTGGTTGCTGCTGCACGCAATGTTGATGGTGAACAGATCAAAACACTGACAGAATCCATGGATGGCAGGCTTTTGAGTGTCCTTGCAAAGAAAGGTGGCTATATTGGTCACTGATTTGTTTTTGTTTGGTTTTTGAATGTCAGAAATGTATATTTGTGAATGTTGAGATGTTATATTGGTTTCACTGGTAAAAATAAATAATTGAAATGGGTATGAATTTGTTTTTTGTTAAGTTGCCTAATAATTATGCACAGTAATAGTCACCTGCACACACAGATATCCCCCTAAAATAGCTAAAACTAAAACTACTTCCAAAAATATTCAGCTTTGATATTAATGAGTTTTTTGTGTTCATTGAGAACATGGTTGTTGTTCAAATTAAATCCTCAAATAAAATTAATCCTCAAAAATACAACTTGCCTAATAATTCTGCACTCCCTGTACACAATGCAGCTCCTTCTGATCTTCTCTATACTTCTCCATCAACATTCTCAAAGCAAATAATGCGTCTGTGGTGCTCTTCCTCGGCATGAAACCATACTGCTGCTCACAGATGGTCACCTCTTCTCTCAGCCTGGCTTCCACTACTCTTTCCCAGAACTTCATGGTGTGACTGATCAACTTTATTCCCCTGTAGTTACTGCAGGTCTGCACATCTCCTTTATGCTTAAAGATCAGTACCAGCACACTCCATCTCCATTCCTCAGGCATCTTCTCACCTTCCACAATCCTGTTAAACAATCTGGTTAAAAACTCCACTGCACCTCTCCTAAACATCTCCATGGTTCTACAGGTATGCTATCTCCAGCTCCACCTCCTGTCTTTTATTCAATGCCACTGTCTCTAATCCATACAACATCTCAGGTCTCACCACAGTCCTATAAACTTTCCCTTTCACTCTCACAGATACTCTTCTATCACAAATCACTCCTGCTATCACTCTTCTCCTCCCACTCCACCCTGCCTGCACTCTTTTCTTCACTTCTCTAACACACTCTTCATTACTTTGCACTGTTGACCCCAGGTACCTGAACTCCTCCACCTTCTCCACCTCTTCTCCCTACAACCGCACCCTCCACTGCCCCCTCTCATTCACACACATGTACTCTGTCTTACTCCTACTGACTTTCATTCCCTTCTCTCCAGCATGTACCTCCACCTCTCCAGGATCTTCTCCACCTGCTCCCTACTCTCACCACAAATCCCAATATCATAGTCCACAGAAACTCCTGTCTGACCTTGTCCTTCAACCTGTCCATCACCACTGCAAACAGGAAAGGGCTCAGAGCCGATCCTTGATGCAGTCCAACCTCCACTGTAAACCAGTCTGTTGTTCCTACTGCACACTTCACTGCTGTCACACTGTCCTCATACATGTCCTGCACCACCCTTACATACTTCTCTGACACACCTGACTTCCTCATAAATACAACAACTCCTCTCTCCACCCTGTCATACACTTTCACTAAATCCACAAATACACAATGCAGCTCCTTCTGACCTTCTCTATACTTCTCCATCAACATTCTCAAAGCAAATAATGCATCTGTGGTGCTCTTCCTCGGCATGAAACCATACGGCTGCTCACAGATGGTCACCTCTTCTCTCAGCCTGGCTTCCACTACTCTTTCCCATAACTTCATGGTGTGACTGATCAACTTTATTCCCCTGTAGTTACTGCAGGTCTGCACATCTCCTTTATGCTTAAAGATCAGTACCAGCACACTCCATCTCCATTCCTCAGGCATCTTCTCACCTTCCACAATCCTGTTAAACAATCTGGTTAAAAACTCCACTGCATCTCTCCTAAACATCTCCATGGTTCTACAGGTATGTCATCTGGTCCAACCGACTTTCCATTTTTCATCCTCTTAATCGCTGCTCTCACTTCCTCCTTACTAATCCTATCCACTTCCTGCTTCACATCTCCACACCATCCAACCTTCTCTCTCTCTGATTTTCCTCATTCATCAGCTGCTCAAAATACTCCCTCCACCTTCTCAACACACTCTCCTCACTAGTCAACACATTTCCATCTTCATCCTTTATTGCTCTAACTTGCAGCACATCCTTCCCAGCTCGGTTCCTCTGCCTGACCAATCGCTACAAATCCTTTTCTCCTTCCTCAGTGTCCAACTTCTCCTACAATAACAAATATACCTCAAAACATTAATGCTTTTCTGTAAAATAAAAAATCTAACACCAATTAAAATAATAATAAAAATAATAACAAATAAAACAATTTTTTTTTAGGAACACGATGTGATGATTAACTTGTTCAGTGACGATGTAAATATTCCACAGCAAAACAGTTCCCTTATTAGATCAAATAAACAAACAACTGAATAAATAAATTGTAATAAAGTAGCTATAAAACACAGATCATTGATAAATTTCACACAAGAAAATCACATTTTACCGTAAACCTCAATCACTGATTCCGGAGTGAAAGCAAATCAAAGTTTCAGAAGAACGTACAAGGGGTGTGTGAGGAACTTGTGAGGAACTTGTAAGAGATGTATGAAAGACAGATGAGGGAGGTGTGAGAAACTTATGAGGGATGTGTGAGGGACAGATGAGGGAGGTGTGAGGAACGTGTGAGGAATGTGAGCAAGAAGTGTAGAGAAGGTGGAAAAAGTATTACCGATGAAGGAGATAGCTTCGGGGAAGAACTGTGACAGGTTCTGGCTCCAGTGATCGGAGATGGGAATCTGTTTGTACTTGAAGTCCCCATTGTGCTCGAACACGTTGGGGAGATTTGGTGTCACGTTCAAGATATACTTGATGTTGTATTTGCCGAGGATGTCCAGGTTGGTGGAGTCTTTAGCGCAGCCCAGATACAGGTAGGGAAGGATCTGCACCGGGAACGGCGGCTGGTTGCTAGGTAACGGGCTACCATCCGACTCAGTGGCGCTGCTCGGCTCCCGATCCGATTCTCCATCCGAGCCGTCCGAGCTGATCTTTAACCCGCTCAGACCCAGAACTGAGACGGGAGGAGAACTGCTCAGACACAACGAGTCCAGGTTCGTCTCGCAGTGCCCCGGGTACTCCATGTGGAACTTATTAAACCCTCCTGAAACAAACAAAACATCTGCTTTATTCACAACAAACAAACAAACCAACCAGTTCATACACAACAAACAAACTGCTTTATATACATAAACTGCTTAATACAAAACAATACACAACAAACAAACACAACGCTTTATACACAACAAACACACCGCTTTATAAACAACAAACAAACACACCGCTTTATACACAATAAACAAACACACCACTTTATATACAACAAACAAACACACACACGCTTTATACACAACAAACAAACACACCACTTTATACACAACAAACAAACACACACTTTATACACAACAAACAAACACACCACTTTATACACAACAAACAAACACCACTTTATACACAACAAACAAACACACCACTTTATACACAACAAACAAACACACCACTTTATACACAACAAACAAACAAACAAACAAACACACCACTTTATACACAACAAACAAACACACCACTTTATACACAACAAACAAACACACCACTTTATACACAACAAACAAACAAACCACTTTATACACAACAAACAAACACACCACTTTATACACAACAAACAAACCACTTTATACACAACAAACAAACACACCGCTTTATACACAACAAACACACTGCTTTATACACAACAAACAAACAAACACACAGCTTTATACACAACAACAAACAAACACACAGCTTTATACACAACAAACAAACACACCGCTTTATACACAACAAACAAACACACCGCTTTATACACAATAAACAAACAAACCACTTTATACACAACAAACAAACAAACACACTGCTTTATACACAACAAACAAACAAACACACAGCTTTATACACAACAAACAAACACAGCTTTATACACAACAAACAAACAAACACACCGCTTTATACACAACAAACAAACACACCGCTTTATACACAACAAACACACGCTTTATACAACAAACAAACACACTGCTTTATACACAACAAACAAACACACAGCTTTATACACAACAAACAAACACACAGCTTTATACACAACAAACACACAGCTTTATACACAACAAACAAACACACAGCTTTATACACAACAAACACACAGCTTTATACACAACAAACACACCGCTTTATACACAACAAACACACTGCTTTATACACAACAAACAAACACACAGCTTTATACACAACAAACAAACAAACCACTTTATACACAACAAACAAACACACCACTTTATACACAACAAACAAACAAACCACTTTATACACAACAAACAAACACACAGCTTTATACACAACAAACAAACAAACCACTTTATACACAACAACAAACACACAGCTTTATACACAACAAACAAACAAACCACTTTATACACAACAAACAAACAAACCACTTTATAGTGAACGTCTCAGCTCTGAGTCTAAATGGGTTTAAAAGTTCTGAGGGCACAGACAGAGAATAGGAGCAGCACCACTGAGTCGGACAGAAGCCCGTTACAACCAGCCGCTGTTCTCGGTGCAGATCCTCCCCTACCTGTATCTGAGCTGCGCTAAAGACTCCACCAGCCTGGACGTCCTCGGCAAATACAACAAGTATCTCTTAAACATGACACCAAATCTCCCCAACGTGTTCGAGCACAACGAGGCCTTCAAGTACAAACAGATTCCTATCTCCGATCACTGGAGCCAGAACCTGTCAGAGTTCTTCCCTGAAGCTATCTCCTATCTCCACATCAGTAATAGTGTTTTACCTCCTCTACACTTCCTTCACTCATTCCTCACATGTTCCTCACACATCCCTCATATGTTACTCATACATCTCTCACAAGTTCCTAACAAGTTCCTCAAGATACTACTTTACACACAACAAACAAACGAATATTTTCTACTTGTTTCTGTGAACACTGATCACCACTGTGTGTGTGTGTG
>NC_060902.1:498644-501144 GCF_014805685.1 Silurus meridionalis
ATATGTGTGTGAGTGTGTATACATGTGTGAGTGTTTGTGAGTATAAATGTGTGTGTATACGTGTGTGAGTATATGTGTGTGTGTGTGTATATACACGTTTGTGTGAGTGTGTGTATACGTGTGTGTGTGTATACACGTGTGTGTGTATGTGTGTGTGTGTATAAGTGTGTGTGTGAGTGTTTGTGAGTATAAGTGTGTGTATATGTGTGTGTGTGTATATGTGTGTGTGTGTGAGTACGTGTGTGTGTGTGTGTATACGTGTGTGAGTATATGTGTGTGTGTGTGTATATACACGTTTGTGTGTGTGTGTATACGTGTGTGTGTGTGTATACACGTGTGTGTGTGTGTGTGTGTGTGTCCTCTTCACCAGTGGCTCAATAGTGAAAGTCACAGCTACAAATGTGAATAAAAAAGAAGGAAACAGTGATTTCACCGCAGCTGTCCAAGCCGCACACAAAGACCTTTTCTTCGTGCAGATGAATTACAGATCCTCCAAACTGTCAGCCATTGTGTCTCCATCTCTTATCTTCATATAGAGGCCCTTCATCTTCAGCAGCACATCAGTTCACCCTCCAAAACTTGGAGAACCAGAACCAAACGGACCCCATAGAAACACGGGTTTTAGCGTTGGTTCTGAATGAAAGAGAAAAACACAGCTGGTGTTGTGTGGAGAGAACGCACGTCACTGCCATCACGTGTGGTTCCTTTATATGGGAAATTTAAAGGTCATGAAGATCCCAAACAGTGATGAGAAACTAAAAATTATTTACACTAAACAACAATACCCCAAACTAGAACCATAAAACCTGCAGGAAGCTCTGAAATCTCCAGTGACTCCAAGAGGATCAAGAAGTGAAACAAAGAGCATAAAAATGCAGACAAGAGGAGACGAGAGGAGAGGAGAGGAGAGAAGTCCAGCAGATGGTCCATAACCACACCAACACTACTGCATTCACCAGCCTGCTGACCATGAATATGTAAAAAGGGACACATGAGGGCAGAAGGTGCAGAACTGCTCGAGCACCAGGCCCACATTCTCACTTCACGTCTCTGTGTTCTGCATATTCAGTTGCAGGATGAAGTATCAAAGTCTATGGAACGCACCTGCACATTTCTGCTCTACAGACACACCTGAGAGAAAAAACATCAACATCAAACATCAGTTCCACATTGAGAAAAGCATTCTGATTGGCTCCCTGCTCTGAGAGAGAAAGTAGAAAAAAAAAATCACTCTCTTTATTGAAAGTTCATGTAATATAAACAAATATGATCAGACATGCGGGTGCGTGTGTGTGTGTGTGTGTGTGTGTATGTATGATGTCACCATCACATGGTAGATAGAGGATGTTTAAATTTAATTTCCTGTTGAACTAAAGTGTCATGAAAAGTCAATATCTCTCTCTCTCTCACACACACACACACACACACACACACACACACACACACACACACACACACACACACACACGCGTGTGTGTGTGTAACACAAATAAACCGGAGTGAATCTCTAAACATACACAGTGGAATTATTTAAAATAATAATCTCCAGATTATTTCTGAGAATCAGGTGTTTTATTATTTGTCTGCATTTTGATTACGATCGATTTGGATTATTTATCCTGATCATTTCCTCCTCACTTATTCCATCACTAGCTTTGGATTAATTCTTCAGATTAATTGGGATTATTTGTGTGTAAAAGGTGTGATATTTATTCAACGTGACAGATCAGCCCTGGGAAAAGTGCTGATCCTGATTACACACTAAAAGGTGTGTGACATCACAAGCAGGAAATCTGAACCAGTGTATGAGAGAAGATTGTTCACTTTACACAACCACTCGGTCATCAGGTGGATCACTGTAGCAGGAGCTCATCAGGTCCCTCATTGTTTCTGTCTAATAGGTATTTGTCCTGGTTTGAACTTCCCCCTCCAGAAGGTCAGCAGAACCGGCTAGACCAGAACGCCAGCCTTTAATCAGATGTAATTACTGCTCGACCCGTCACATGGATTGCATTTTAAACTCGCGCAGAAGATAAAACACACAAAAGAGGAAACAAAAGAGGAAACCGGCTCCCCACTGCTCACGTCATGGCCACATGTGAGGAGAGAAGACCACACCCATCAGGTGCTGAAGGAAGGAGTTACTTATAATACTGCTGAAGCTTTAACACTATAGGTGGCGGCCATCTTCATTTATTTATTTACATACATTACCTTTTTAGGTCAGATTTCTGAAAGACCTCATACGTATATAAGAAACACGAAAGTGGCTCAGTGCTTCAATCTGATTGGTTAAAAGGTGTGTATCGTTTCTGTAGAACAGTACAATACAGTTACACCTGGAACATAATTATGATCTCTGTAGTAATGGTGGAGAACGCTTTACACAATCCAAGGACAAGGTGGAATAATAAACAACCCTCACCCTCAAAGCAACGTGCCGTAACCGTCCCCTCGCCCAAAGTACCGTCCCCTCGCCCAGAAGCACCGTACCGTAACC
>NC_060902.1:506144-518644 GCF_014805685.1 Silurus meridionalis
CAGTAAAGCTTAAGTGAGCACTTCTGTGAAGGTCACTCCAAATCTCACTCAATACAACCAGATCATTCTGTAACTCATCTCCACCTGCCTCGCTTCCACTCTTACTGCTTAACCCTTACAAATACATATTAACTTATACTGACGTGTGTGTGTGTGTGTATACACCTGTGTGAGGACGTCGAGCTGACCCACAATGTGCTGCAGTGTTGTGGTGAGTGTAGGAGACATGGGCGTATCTGAATTGGACAGATTAGAATGATCTGATTGGTCAGGTTTGGGGTGGGTGGACACATGGTGAGCTTCTGGTCTGCAAGATGAGCGAGGGGTCAGACTGGAGCGGAGGTGGGACACGTCTGGTTTTTTAGATACCCTCGAGATGTCTGGAGCCTGGAGAACATATAGATACACCAACATTAACACACACACACACACACACACACACACACACACACACACACACACACACACACACACACACATATGCACACAAACACACAGCAGACAGTTAAGAGACATAAATATAGAGATAGACAAAGAAAAACAACTGTTGTCTGTCTATCTGTCTCACTCCATCCATCTGTCTGTCTCTCACTCCATCTCATGTTCACATGGACAGGTATACAGGGACAGGTATACAGGGGCGTATTCACAGGGACAGGTATACAGGGGCAGGTATCCAGAAACGTGTTCACAGGGACAGGTATGCAGGGGCAGGTATACAGGGGCAGGAATACAGGGGCAGGAATACAGGGACAGGTATGCAGGGACAGGTATACAGGGGCAGGTATACAGGGGCAGGTATACAGGGGCAGGAATACAGGGGCAGGAATACAGGGGCAGGAATACAGGGACAGGAATACAGGGACAGGTATACAGGGACAGGTATACAGGGACAGGTATACAGGGACAGGTATACAGGGACAGGAATACAGGGACAGGAATACAGGGACAGGAATACAGGGACAGGTATACAGGACAGGTATACAGAAGCGTGTTCACAGGGACAGGTATACAGGGGCGTATTCACAGGGGCATCAGAGGTAAAGTGGTCATGTTCAGGTTGGTATGGGGCTGTGTTTGTAGCTGCTTTAATGTAAATGCAAAAAGAATCAGTTGATTCAAGTATAACTATAAATGGATTTAAAAAACACTCAAATTCCAAAAATAATGCCTGTTTAACACTGCACACACGCAAACGCACACACACACACAGACACACACACACACACACAGACACACACACACACACAAGGTTTCAAAGTATATCGACTGTAATAATCTGAAGAACCTTCGCCTGCAGATTTCTGCAGGTTGCAACTCTGAAACCTGATGCTAAACACAGACAAAGAATAAATATATAATCCCAAAAAAACACAGACACACACACACACACAGACACACACACACAGACAGAGAGCAGCACGATGAGGACAGAATATATGTGTGCTGCTCCTGTGTTAACACTCATCACCACACCTCGTTACACATGACCTCCTGTTTACTTAATCATCATCGACTGCTAAATCAACACTGGACAAGGTCTCTCTCTGTCTCTCTCTCACACACACACACACACACACACACACACACACACACAACCCAGAGTGTACAAATCTGTCAAGGACCAGTGTCTGGAAAAAAAACAGCATTATCTGTTGTTGAGTGGAGGATTTATATGTAGCTCAGCACTGACACACACACACACAGACACACACACACACACACACACACACACACACACACACACACACACACACACACACACACATATGCACACAAACACACAGCAGACAGTTAAGAGACATAAATATAGAGATAGACAAAGAAAAACAACTGTTGTCTGTCTATCTGTCTCACTCCATCCATCTGTCTGTCTCTCACTCCATCTCATGTTCACATGGACAGGTATACAGGGACAGGTATACAGGGGCGTGTTCACAGGGACAGGTATACAGGGGCAGGTATACAGAAGCGTGTTCACAGGGACAGGTATACAGGGGCAGGTATACAGGGGCAGGTATACAGGGGCAGGAATACAGGGACAGGTATGCAGGGACAGGTATACAGGGCAGGTATACAGGGCAGGTATACAGGGGCAGGAATACAGGGGCAGTTATACAGGGGCAGGAATACAGGGACAGGAATACAGGGACAGGTATACAGGGACAGGTATACAGGGACAGGTATACAGGGACAGGTATACAGGGACAGGAATACAGGGACAGGAATACAGGGACAGGAATACAGGGACAGGTATACAGGGACAGGTATACAGAAGCGTGTTCACAGGGACAGGTATACAGGGGCGTGTTCACAGGGGCATCAGAGGTAAAGTGGTCATGTTCAGGTTGGTATGGGGCTGTGTTTGTAGCTGCTTTAATGTAAATGCAAAAAGAATCAGTTGATTCAAGTATAACTATAAATGGATTTAAAAAACACTCAAATTCCAAAAATAATGCCTGTTTAACACTGCACACACGCAAACGCACACACACACACACACACACACACACACATATATATGCACACACACACAAGGTTTCAAAGTATATCGACTGTAATAATCTGAAGAACCTTCGCCTGCAGATTTCTGCAGGTTGCAACTCTGAAACCTGATGCTAAACACAGACAAAGAATAAATATATAATCCCAAAAAAACACACACACAGACACACACAGACACACACACACAGACAGAGAGCAGCACGATGAGGACAGAATATATGTGTGCTGCTCCTGTGTTAACACTCATCACCACACCTCGTTACACATGACCTCCTGTTTACTTAATCATCATCGACTGCTAAATCAACACTGGACAAGGTCTCTCTCTCTGTCTCTCTCTCACACACACACACACACACACACAACCTAGAGTGTACAAATCTGTCAAGGACCAGTGTCTGGAAAAAAAACAGCATTATCTGTTGTTGAGTGGAGGATTTATATGTAGCTCAGCACTGACACACACACATATATATATGCGCACACACACACACTTTAACACCCTTCTGATGAATCACCTGGATTGGAAAAACCAACAGTGGAAAATTTCCTGAGGCTCCAATGAAACTGACAGAGCCATCAATACTTACTTCCCCACACACACACACACACACACACACACACACACACACACACACACACACACACACACACAGGCTAAAGCAAAGGAAACGGCATCATATAGCAGATCTAGTACACAATGTGTATTATTACCGAAAGTTCTTAAATGTAATTATATTTAATTAAAATATAATATAAAATTAAACAAATATTTACACAAAGTGTTTTTATTATTTATACATTATTTATTTATTATAAAAGCTAGCAAAGGTGTAAAAGGTAACATCATTCATTCACATGCTTTATACTGCAATATACTGTGCGTGTGTGTGTGTTGCAAGTCAAGCATGACTACAGGGTGTGGCTCCGCCTCCTGTCTGTCTGTGCATGTAAGAGAGACAGGTGTGCTTTATGAAAAAAGTGTGAGCTGATGGCATGCGCACACACACACACACACACACACACACACACACACACACACACACACACACACGTCAACTCACTATTTCAGGTCTTTATTTCTATATAAGGCACTGACACTGGAGACTCCTTCCATGTGTTAATTACACACACACGAATAATAATCAGTGTATAATTAAGTCCCAGTAAATGAGCCGTCACTATGGAAACGATAAGAATAATGAGGACTATTAAAGGACCCGTAGCTGTGTTCTGAGTAAAACCCTGGCGGCTAAGGTACGCCCGTGGCTCGGTTCCTGTAAAGGGGTTATGCTGGGGTGGCTGAACGCAACCGTGGGAACGTATTTTAACAGTTTACCAGGTATTATGGGACAGCTTTAAGTAAAAAGGCCACGCCCACATACAGAGAAACACAGAGCAGAATTATAGCACTGAGCTGGAGGGGATTAATCTTTCTTCTCTCCGGGCGTCTAGGCCACACCCACTTCACCAAGGAGAGCCATGTAAACACAATAACCTGAGAAACCAGTTTCAGCAGGAAAGGAACACACACAATTTATCTGAGTTCAAGCATTAAATTACTAATAACATTTTAAATAAAAAGTATCGTTTCTGTAACTATCAATCAAGTGTGCTCATTAAAATATTAGACCACACCCACCAGGATAGAGTGGCTCATGTCTAGCATCTCGGATTCCAACGTGGAGATACCAGGCTTCAGCACCGTCGGGGTGGACAGAGACACTAAAGCCTGCGAGAAGGGGAAAGGATGGGGACTCGCCAGATATGTGAACGTGAGGTGGTGTCATTCTGGGCATGTGAGCATTAAAATCTTCAACTGCTGCAGGGACATCGAACTTCTGGCTGTAAGTTTGCATCCCTGTTACTTCCCCAGAGAGTTTGGACACGTTCTCATTGTTTACACCACCACCCCAACCGCCAACGCGGCGGTAGCGTGTGACGTCGTCCGTTCCGCCGCTGCAAGGTTTCAAACACAACACCCCGAGGCGCATGTGTTAATCTCTAGGGTCTTTAATCATGTTCCTCTGGACACAACAGTACCTGCTGTCTCCCAGTATGTGGACTGTCACACCAGGGGAAAAGGACTATTGATCTACTGTATGCCAATGTAAAGGCCAATACAGCGCCACCCTGCTGCCTGCACTGGGGAAAGCAGACCATAACCTTATTCTGCTTCAGCCCTACTACAAACTAAGAGTGAGGAGACTACCCACGACCACACACTCATCCCGGAAGTGGTCTTCTGAGGCAGAGCAGACTCTGATAGACTGCTTCAGTTATGGGATGTGCTGCAGGGGTCACAGTGGGAACATTTAGGAGGTTGTTGACTGCACTACTGACTACATCAACTTCTGTATGGATGTTGTTCCAGTAAAAACTGTATGCTGCTATGCTGAACAAGCCCTGGATCACAAGCAAAGAGCAAACCAGCTGAACAACAACTTCAACAGGTTTGACCACCCCCAACTCATTCACACTTCAGTACACTGCACCCCCCACCCCCACTTCCGCTTTCTCTCTACCCTCTGGAACTAACTGTAGCACAGAGGGTAGTGTACCTCCACCCACGATCACGGCAGACCAGGTGTGCAGAGAGCTGAAGAGGTTTTGTCCTAGCAAAGCAGCTGGCCAAGATGGAGTTTCTCCATGACTACTGAAGGCCTGCGCATCAAAGCTGGGAGACCCTCTACAGTGCATCTATAACCTGAGCCTGGAACAGGAAAGGGTCCCACGGCTATGGAAAACATCCTGCATCATCCCAGTTCCAAAAAAGCTATGCCCTGGAGAGCTGAATGACTTCAAGCCAGTCACCCTGATGTCTCACATAATGTAGACCATGGAGCAGGTGCTACTAGACCACATGAGGCCTCAGGTCCACCATGCCCTTGACCTGCTTCAGTTTGCATACCAGGAAAAGGTGGGAGTGGAGGACGCTAGCTTCCGTGAGGATTACATTTCTGGGCTTCTCCAGTGCTTTCAACACCATCCAGCTGCTCCTCCTCAGAGATAAACTGACAGAGATGGGAGTGGGCTCACACCTGGGTTCCTTTGTTACCTTACTGCCCATGTTTGTGGATACTGTTGGAAGCTGTACATTTTCTATTTGGATGAATAAAGTATCTGTCTGTCTGTTCCAGGAGCAGAATCAGTGAAGATCTCAGATATTTTGATATCATTACATTTATCTAAAATTAAACAGCTGTATGATTGTTTGAGTTTCCAGTTTGTAGTGAGGTGAAGAAATTCAGGCTGTGCACATGAGAGGTCCAGGAACATTAAAGGAACAATGAAAAACATTGAAGGAACCTTGCGTAAGTGTTCATTTAATACTAAATGATGGATGAAAAGATCCATAATAACCCCTTCTTATCCTTCTCTCTCTCCATCTTGGATTCGTCCTCTCCATGACACCGTCATCTGAACCGGGTTTTTAATAATTAACTGCTGCTAATGGTGTTTTCCTTTAACGCTGAAACATCATATGCTCCATCAGTGAGGTGTCCGAGTACACACACACACACACACACACACACACACACACACACACACACAATAGCTTTACCACAACATTAGTATTATTATTATTGCCCCTTCATCATCATCATCATCAGTATGTGTGAAATAAAGCCTGCTGCACTCCAGCTGTGCTCCATCTAAAGGAACCTTTAGGAGTTCCATGTAGAACCCTACAGTCATGGCCAGAACCATATTCTGGAAGATGTTTACAAATCCAGGTCATGAACACGTCCTCAGAGCGTTTTATTCCTGACACCGCAGCAAGCTTAAACAACTACAAGATTATTGATTAGTTTTTATCCATGACAGTCCTGAGGTTCAGGAACCACAAAGGAACCTTGTGTTAGTGTTCATTTAATCCTCACAGGTGTCAATTAAAAAGCCAAATTTTTAAAAGATGGCGTGATTTAACGAGTGCTCGCTCATCTGATCGGACAGAGTTAAGGGAGTGTAAAGGTGGAGGGGTAGAGAAGACATGAGGTGCCTGAGGAGAAGAAGGTAAAAGGTCAGGAATATGTGGAACGCTGCTGTGTGAAAGAACCAAATACACACTCCATCTGCTACTGCTCTTTACAATCCTGCTCACACTCAAACTACTGACTCCACTCCTCCTCCTCATCTACTGACTCCACTCCTCCTCCTCATCTACTGACTCCACTCCTCCTCCACTACTGACTCCACTCCTCCTCCTCTTCTACTGACTCCACTCCTCCTCCTCCTCTACTACTGACTCCACTCCTCCTCCTCCTCTACTACTGACTCCACTCCTCCTCCTCTACTACTGACTCCGCTCCTCCTCCTCTACTACTGACTCCACTCCTCCTCCTCCTCTACTGACTCCACTCCTCCTCCTCCTCTACTGACCCACCTCCACTACTCCTCTACTACTGACTCCTCTACTACTGACTCCACCACTCCTCCTCTACTACTGACTCACTCCTCCACTACTCCTCTACTACTGACTCACTCCTCCACTACTCCTCTACTACTGACCCGCTCCTCCTCCACTACTACTGACTCCGCCTCCTCCTCCACTACTGACCCGCCTCCTCCACTACTGACTCCGCCTCCTCCTCCACTACTACTGACTCCGCTCCTCCTCCACTACTACTGACTCCGCTCCTCCTCCTCTACTACTGACTCCACTCCTCCTCCTCTACTACTGACTCCGCCTCCTCTACTACTGACTCCTCCTCCACTACTGACTCCGCTCCTCCACTACTACTGACTCCGCTCCTCCACTACTACTGACTCCGCTCCTCCACTACTACTGACTCCGCTCCTCCACTACTACTGACCCGCTCCTCCACTACTACTGACCCGCCTCCTCCACTACTGACTCCACCTCCACTACTACTGACCTCCTCCTCCACTACTGACTCCACCTCCTCTACTACTGACCCACTCCTCCACTACTACTGACCTCTACTACTGACCCACTCCTCCACTACTCCTCTACTACTGACCCACTCCTCCACTACTACTGACCTCTACTACTGACCCACTCCTCCACTACTCCTCTACTACTGACCCACTCCTCCACTACTGACTCCGCTCCTCCTCCTCTACTACTGACTCCACCTCCTCCTCTACTACTGACTCCACTCCTCCACTACTCCTCTACTACTGACTCCACTCCTCCACTACTCCTCTACTACTGACCCACTCCTCCTCTACTACTACTGACTCCACCTCCACTACTACTGACCTCTACTACTGACTCCTCCTCCACTACTACTGACCCACCTCCACTACTACTGACTCCACCTCCACTACTCCTCTACTACTGACTCCACTCCTCCACTACTACTGACTCCTCCTCTACTACTGATTGAGTCTACTACTGACTCTACTACTGACTCCACCTCCTCCACTACTACTGACCCACCTCCACCACTACTGACCCACCTCCACTACTACTGACTCTACTACTGACTCTACTCCTCTTCTTCTCTATTACTGATTACACTACTGACTCCACTCCTCCTCTACTACAGACCCACCTCCTCTACTACAGACCCACCTCCACTACTACAGACCCACCTCCTCCTCTACTACTGACCCATTCCTCCTCCTCTACTACTGACTCCGCTCCTCCACTACTACTGACCCGCCTCCACTACTACTGACTCCGCCTCCACAACTACTGACTCCGCCTCCACTACTACTGACCCGCTCCTCCACTACTACTACTGACCCGCCTCCACTACTACTGACTCCTCTACTACTGACCCGCCTCCTCCACTACTACTGACCCGCCTCCACTACTACTGACTCGCTCCTCCACTACTACTGACCCGCTCCTCCACTACTACTGACTCCGCCTCCTCCACTACTACTGACCCGCCTCCACTACTACTGACCCGCTCCTCCACTACTACTGACCCGCCTCCACTACTACGCCTCCACTACTACTGACCTCCTCCTCCACTACTACTGACTCCGCCTCCACTACTACTGACCCGCCTCCACTACTACTGACCCGCCTCCACTACTACTGACTCCACCTCCTCTACTACTGACCCATTCCTCCTCCTCTACTACTGACCCATTCCTCCTCCTCTACTACTGACTCCATTCCTCCTCCTCTACTACTGACCCACCTCCACTACTACTGACCCACCTCCACTACTACTGACTCCACCTCCTCTACTCCTGACCTCTACTACTGACTCCACTCCTCCACTACTACTGACTCCACTCCTCCACTACTCCTCTACTACTGACTCCACTCCTCCACTACTACTGACTCCACTCCTCCTTTTCTATCTTTGATTCCAACATCGCAGTGCACTAGTTTGCAGGATCCAAAATGGTGCTCTTTGCGTCTTTAGCCCGACCTTTCCAAGTACATGGACACCAGAGACTGCTGTAGTTCAGCGTCTGGCATCAGTACAGAAATCATGCAACAACAAATCTGCATGATGATGTACTTATTAACCTTCATGACCTCGGCTACAAAGACCAGTCCCCCAGTCCTTAGTGTCGCCTGATGCCGGTAGCCAAGAGAGGGGACGACAGAAGTGGTGCTCAAGGAAGCAAAAGTGCGGCCAATGGACAGGTGTCCGTTCTGGGCTAAAGGCTAACCCTAGCCAGCTGGCTTTCCCGTCCATTCTACTTTTAAACATCTGCTCCCTGGACTATAAATTGGATTTCATCCGACTTCAGCGGATCACGCAGCGAGAGTTTAGAGACTGCTTGTTTTCACGGAGACGTGTCTCATCGACAGAGTTCCGGATGCTGCCATCCAGCTAGAAGGAATAGATGCGTTTTGTACCAAAAGAAATGCAGCTCTGTGCAGTGACTCGTGGTGGTGGCGTGTGTTTATATCAACATAGAATGGTGTAAGAACTCCATTGCTCCATGCTACTGCTCATCGCTAGTGGAGTTTGTGACTGTAGGATGCAGGCCATTTTATTTACCACAGGAATTCACCACTGTCTTTATTGTCGGAGTGAACATTCACCCCAGCGCTAATGCTAAGGAGGCACTGTGTGAACTCTATGGGGTTATTAGCGATCTGCCGAATGCTAACCCCCGACGGACTTTTAATTGTCGCTGGAGATTTTAACCATGCGACGTGTCATGCGAATCTCAGGACTGTGCACCCTAAACATCAGCATGTGGACTTTGCTACGAGAGGGGCGTACATGCTACTCAGACCACATCTCTGTTATGCTGATTCCAGCATACAGACCGCTCGTCAGCCGCTCTAATCCCGTTCTGAAACAGGTGAAAACCTGGCCAGCAGGGGTCACCTCTGCTCTTCAGGACTGTTTTGAGTGCACTGACTGGGACATGTTCAGGGAGGCTGCAACTAACAGCAATTCCATCAACTTGGAGGAGTTCACATCAGTGACCAGCTACATCAGCCAGTGCGTTGATGACGTGACCATCTCCAAGACCATCACTACACGTGCAAAAGTGTGTGTGCTGCTGAAATAAAGAGACTCCGCCTTCAGAGCAGGGGACAAGACGGCCTTAAGAACAGCGAGGGCCAAACTGTCCCATGCCATCAGAGAGACGAAGTGCGCACACGCCAAGAGAATCCACGACCACTTCCAGGACAGCGGAGACTTTTTTTTTTTTTTTAGGAAAGATGGGGGTTTCATTTTTGTCTCTGAGCAATGATGTGATGAGGCAAGAAAAAAGACAAGGACATTAGTTCAAGAGTTCATTACAAAATAAAATTCAGATTGCAGGTAATAGGAACATTTTCATTTCTGCTGCAGATTCTGGGGCTTTCGTTCATTCGTTTGTTCAATTATTCATTTGTTCAACCTGCAAAATAATTTAAGTTTTTACTCTTTTCATTCCCTTTTTCTTATTTTTTCAAGATCACAAATAATAAACATTTTTAGCTTGGAACACACACACACACACACCCCCACACACACCCCCACACACACACACACACACACACACACACACCCACCCCCCTGGAATGTTCAAAACTGCAAATGTTTTTTTATTTATGTGGGGAAAAAAATGAGAAGTAAATAAATAATAAATTGTTTTTTGTTCATCTCTTTTTGACTGCAGCAGAAACAACAGATATTTTACAATATTTAACAAAAATAAAAAACAAATAAAAGGACAAACAGATGAATTGAAGAGATGGAGGTTTGTACCTGTACAGGAGCGTCATTCCTCTTCTGCCTCTTCAGCATGTCACCGTAACCTTCAGCGGGAAAATTCGTCTTCCAAACCATCACCTGGACACGTTAGCATAGTAGCGATTAGCATTTTATTTTACACACTTTGGAACACATACACAGACCTGTAACACAGACACACACACACACACCTGTTCATCTGAGCCTCCAGAAGCAAAGTGTTCTCCAGTTCTTGAAAATGCTACACAGGACGCCAGCCCCTAAACACACACACACACACACACACACACACACATCAGATTGTACCCTGCTTAATCACTGAAGCACCTTGTGCTTGATGTTAATGAGGCCATGCAGCGATTTTCATTACAGAAACATGACTGTTAAATGCAGTGGCCCCTGAGGGCCCGAAGAGCACAAACATTATTGATTTTCCCCCTTTTCCCCACAGAGATTTCTCCAGATTCTCTGAAACATTTGATATGATATAATTTAACTGTTTTGCAATTTGATGTTTAGGAAGATTATTCTGATCAATTTCCTCAGTTTACACATTTGATATGTTTTCTATGTTTTATTGTGAATAAATATGAGTTTCTGAGATAATAGGAAGAGAAAAATACAATTCAATGGTTTTGTTTCTGCTGCACTGTAACTTTAAGATCATTCGGATCAGGGATCCTGTGTCTGATACGTCTGAAACGAAAGTAATAGTGTGTGTGTGATGACTCATACATGACTAAGACACCCCTCCTTCTGAATTGCTCTACCTGGAAAGGTGAGTGTGTGTGTGTGTGTGTGTGTGTGTGTGTTTGAGAGAGAGAGAGAGAGAGAGAGAGAGAGAGAGAGAGAGTAAGCGCAGCAGGGTGTGTGTTTGTACAAATACACACCCCAAAGCCACAAAGCCGATCTGTCATTCTTAAATAGGCAACACACAGCAAGAAATTTCATAGAGAACACACACACACACACACACACACACACGCGCCGCTCCCTCTGCTTTCACAACAACATATACTTACCTGGATTATTCTCGTTTCCGGTTCTCTTTCGTCAACAATGGGTCACATGATTTACTTTTCCTCGTGTGTGTGTGTGTGTGTGTGTGTATTCTATGAAATTTCTTTCTGGATGTTAAGGTCCTAAGTACCTGAAGTGTGTATAATAATCCCTATTGTAACATTTTCATTTCAACAGGACGTCTGACATTTTTTATACATTTTCACTACGTGAGCCACGCAGTGCAAACATCTTTGGACAGGAAGTGAGGATGTTCATCAGAGACGCAGTTACGTGTCTGCACCATACATCTCATTCATATTTGTTGACATGTTAATTAGTTATTGATCAGGAAGTTAGGAGATGTCTTACCAACGTCCTACCAAAGTCCTCTACTTAGAGAACAAGTGCTGATGGACCCCCAGGTGGCAGAACATTGGCAGAACATTTAAAAGTGCTTAGCCATCTCAATCCCTGCTTAATTCTACGTTAATTGTGGAATATTTAAAACGGGGTAGTTATAAAATGTGCAGCACCAATAAGCGTAGAGTTACAAAGAACATTTTTGTAAAATAACTTCCTAAAAAGAGCTGAACCTGGTGCAGTGGCTGGTGGTTCTGGGTGCCGAGTCGAACAGACTGTGGAATAAATATGCAGATATTTTTTTAAGGCAGACACCACATGGGAGAGACAGACTGTTCCACTTCATCACTGACTAATAATCACTCAGTCACAGACCGTCTCGCTCGCTCGCGCGCGCACACACACACACACACACACACACACACACACACACACACAGACAGCCAAATGTCACAGCTCCTGCTGTGGTGGATCTTCACGCCTTCTATCAGGGCGATC
>NC_060902.1:533644-576144 GCF_014805685.1 Silurus meridionalis
TTCTCCTGCATTAACTCCTCATATTTGACAGAAGAACCTTTAAAAGAACCCTTTTATTTTAGTGTGAAGTAAAAGTGCATGACAAAACAAATTATTTCTTCAGTTTTTTTTTTCTTCTTCTTCTCCAGAACCTGCTTCCTGGTCCACAGTAAGGTCCTAGGGTTTGAACACTTTCATATATAAGCTTTAATGGTCCTCCTGGAGGAGTATCTGAAGAACCTTTGAAGAAATAGTTTTTGTCTTTGTATTTAAAAAAAGTTGAGAACAAGGTCAGGTCTGAGGTAAGCGTTTATTTTCACACACACACACAAAAGACCTGTGTTATGAAATCTCTTCTTTCCCTGGGTCATTGGCCAAGTCTTGTGTGTGTGTGTAGCTCCAGTCACACAAACCACAGCAGTGTCCAAGTGTTTAATGAGTGCATTATTTCAGAGACACACAGAGTGGATGTGAGAGAGTTTATTGTGTCTCGGTTGTTATTTGATCTTATTTTAGTCATTATTAGAAGTAGTAGAATAGTGCATACTATACTATACTTCACTATACTATACTTTACTTCTTTATACTTTTACTTATACTATACTTCATTATACTTTACTTCATTATACTATACTTCATTATATATACTTTTACTTTACTTCATTATACTATACTTCATTATACTTTACTTCATTATACTATACTTTACTTCAATATACTATACTTTACTTCATTACACTATACTTTATTATACTATACTTCATTACACTATACTTTATTATACTTTATTATACTATACTTCATTATACTATACTCATTATACTATACTTCATTACACTATACTTTACTTCATTATACTATACTTTACTTCATTATACTATACTTCATTATACTATACTTTACTTCATTATACTTTACTTCATTATACTTTACTTCATTATACTATACTTCATTATACTATACTTCATTATACTATACTTTACTTCATTATACTTTACTTCATTATACTATACTTCATTATACTATACTTTACTTCATTATACTATACTTCATTATACTATACTATACTTCATTATACTTTACTTCATTATACTATACTTTACTTCATTATACTTTACTTCATTATACTATACTTCATTATACTATACTTTACTTCATTATACTATACTTCATTATACTATACTATACTTCATTATACTAGACTTTATTACACTATACTTTATTATACTATACTTTATTATACTATACTTTACTTCATTATACTTTTACTTATTATACTATACTTCATTATACTATACTTTACTTCATTATACTATACTTCATTATACTTTACTTCATTATACTTTACTTCATTATACTTTACTTCATTATACTATACTTCATTATACTATACTTTTACTTATTATACTATACTTCATTATACTTTACTTCATTATACTTTACTTCATTATACTTTACTTCATTATACTATACTTTACTTCATTATACTATACTTCATTATACTATACTTTACTTTATTATACTATACTTCATTATACTTTACTTCATTATACTTTACTTCATTATACTATACTTCATTATACTATACTTCATTATACTATACTTTACTTCATTATACTATACTTTATTATACTATACTTCATTATACTTTACTTCATTATACTTTACTTCATTATACTATACTTTACTCATTATACTATACTTTACTCATTATACTATACTTTATTATACTTTACTCATTATACTATACTTTATTATACTATACTTTACTTCATTATACTATACTTCATTATACTATACTTTACTTCATTATACTATACTTCATTATACTATACTATACTTCATTATACTATACTTCATTATACTATACTTTACTTCATTATACTTTACTTCATTATAATTATACTTCATTATACTATACTTTACTTCATTATACTATACTTTATTATACTATACTTTACTTCATTATACTATACTTTATTATACTATACTTTACTTCATTATACTATACTTTATTATACTATACTTTACTTCATTATACTATACTTCATTATACTATACTTCATTAGAACACGTGGGGTTTGTTCCACAGGTGTGACTAATAAGGGTTAATGAGGCACAGGTGTGTGTGCGCGTGATTAAAGAACAGTTCCTAGAAAAACCAGATCACGTGACCCTGGTATAATTAAATGTGAGAGAACTCACCTGATCTGAAATAATAAAGAAGCTTCTGAAATTGTGCTGGTTTTATTACACAACTGTACAATGTCACATCATCTACACTGATGTTCTCCATAAAGTCCAATCAGAAAATCTAAAGTCTTGGTAGAATTTAACATTACATGGGTTTAATGAGATTTTCCTTCTGGGGAACCCTGTTCAGGTTCTGTATATACTGCATAGAGAACCAATTGTTAATATTTTGCCAGCTCATATCCAGAACCTGTCAGGAACTTAGATGATTTCTTGATCCATGGGTTCTTTGACTAATTACTGGATGATTAATAGGCCTCTTCAGAAAGGAGCTCCTACAGGACTCAGAAGATATTGGGATTTAAAGCGTTCTCAGTCTAGGTGTTTCTCCTGCATCAACTCCTCATATTTGACAGAAGAACATTTAAAAGAACCCTTTTATTTTAGTGTGAAGTAAAAGTGCATGACAAAACAAATTATTTCTTCAGTTTTTTTTTTTCTTCTTCTTCTCCAGAACCTGCTTCCTGGTCCACAGTAAGGTCCTAGGGTTTGAACACTTTCATATATAAGCTTTAATGGTCCTCCTGGAGGAGTATCTGAAGAACCTTTGAAGAAATAGTTTTTGTCTTTGTATTTAAAAAAAGTTGAGAACAAGGTCAGGTCTGAGGTAAGCGTTTATTTTCACACACACATACGTGATGTTTCTATAGAATGTGTAAATAAAATATCTCTGATTATTAATGCAGTGATTAGGGAATGCCTCTGCAGCACGTGTGTGTGTGTGTGTGTGTGTGTGTGTGTGTTAGTTATCCACAGGCTGAGACAGGGTGACTCAGGCCGCTGAAGTAGGACCTCTCTCTCTCACTCATGAGCTCGAAGTGAAGCGGCTGCTGACAGAAGTTACACTCAGCCGAAGAGTGAGGCTTCAGCTGCAGACCCACTTCCTGCCACGCCTTTAGCAGCTTATCTGCAAACACACACACACACACACACACACACACACGTTTCAGGCTTTTCACGGATGGTATAACCCATGTGAGATGATCTCCGGCACGGCGGCGCAGCATCAGGACTTACCGATAAAATATTGCATCATCTGCGGTGTGTGATGTGGCGTAGGAGCGATGCGGAGGAGCTCGTCACCGCGGGCAACGGTGGGATAATTGATGGCCTGTACGTAGATGTTGTAGCGATTCATCATGATGTCGCACACAGCAGTGTTTTTCTCTGCATTCGAAACCTGATTAATAATAATAATAAAAATAATAATGTTTTATTAAATCTGTAGCTGAATATATATAATTATGTAATTAAGTGTGTGTGTGTGTGTGTGTGTGTGTGTGTGTTACCCTTATAGGAATGATGTGACTGGGGCAGTGTGTGTGTGTGTGTGTGTGTGTGTTACCCTTATAGGAATGATGTGACTGGGGCAGTGCACCACCGGCAGCCCCGAGTCCATCAGCATCTGGCGCAGCAGTTTGACGTTGCGTTGGTGTTTGCGGCGCAGTACGCGCCCGTCCTCGCCCTTCAGGACACGGATGGACTCCCGCGCTCCGGCAAGCAGCATGGGGGGCAGAGACGTGGTGAAGATAAACCCTGCAGCGCATTTAACGCACCGTATCCACCAGCGTACTCGTACTCGCGATGTAGCCTCCTACACACCCGAACGCCTTCCCTACACACCAACACACACACACACACACACACACACACACACACACACACACATCAGGAGGAAGTTTTCCACTCACCTTAGTGCTTCGTTATAATCTGCATAAAACAGCACCGTCACAAACAAATCAATAGAGGGGAAAGAAAAGATTTAATTGTAAAGTTTTATTAATCAGGACACATTTGATGAACCTGACTAATAATTTCTGTATTACATTTTTTTATTAATTTTAAAAGAAAACTTAATTTTTTTAGGCAAAATGGAGTTTTTTCATGAAGTTTTTTATAACACTGTTCCATGTAGACACCGACAATAGTGCATTCCTATCAGAGGGACCTGATTAGAAACCCTAATTAACAATCTGATAAACAGACCCCTGAAGAAGCATTTGCTCTAAACTTTTCCCATTTAAGATCCAGAACCTGTCATGAGTTCTGTAAAACCCAAAGGTTCTAAAATATACACAGTTCATTTCTCCATTCCCTTTTATTCTTTAGGATCAAAATCCATTCCAAAATTAACTGTAACAGTCCTTTTTCTCAAGGTGAGGGTCAGTGTGTGTGTGCGCGTGTGTGTGAGCAGAGAGGAGGACGTGGTGATCAGCACACTGCTGTGTAAGGAAGAGCCTCAGAGCTCCTCCTGAGCTTCTATTCAAGTGTCAGGATGGAGCCGAGATGTCTGGAGTGTGTGCGTGCGTGTATCTGTGTACGTGTCAGAGACAGACGTTTATCACAAGCCATCTGAGAAGCTAGAGACCAGAGTCGGAGGAAAACAGAGAGAGCAAGAAACACCGTGAGAGCAGGGGGAGGGGTGGAGAGAGAGAGAGAGAAAATGAAAATGAGTGTGGTTTCTGGGTAACAGGTGAACAGCTTGAGTTGAAGAGTCTCAGAGAAAGAACATGACAAAAGCAGAGCCAAACCATGTGACACACACACACACACACACACACACACACACACACACACACACACACACACACACACACACACACACACACACACACACACACACACACACACACACACACACACACACACACACACACACACACACACACATGAAGCCCCATGTAAAAGCAGGACTGTTTGTTTATCAGAGTCTGAATGTGACAGGTGGGAGGGGCTTCAGAATAAACACCTCATCAGACCGTCTGTGTGTCTGAGTGAAGCGTCTCAGATTTATTATTATGTACGTTTATAAAATATTTGTAAAAAAAAATATATAAGTGAGATTGTATTAAATAAAAAAGATAAATAAATAAATATACAGAATATTTATTATTCTCTCTTTTCTCTCCCTCTTTTAAATGTAATAAATTAGAAATGTTAGCTGTGAGTCTTTTTATTATTTCATTTATTATAATCTAATTTCTGGATCATTATCAAGATGCTGATTGGTCAGTTGTTGCCCCCCTACATTCCCAATTGAAGTTGGACTGGTTTCTTACCAAGCGTCCCAGAGATGATGTCCATCTTGTGCATGACTCCATCGCGGTCCCCGATCCCGCCACCTTTTGCACCGTACAGACCCACAGCGTGAACTTCATCAACGAAGGTGATCGCCCCGAACTCGTGTGCGGCGTCGCACATCTCCTCCAGAGGACACACGGCGCCTACACAGGAACAGAGAAGAACGTTACAGCTTCCTCTGACGCTAACCTGCGCTCCGTTCACGCTAACGCTGCATTCTCCTAAATGCTCCTCGTCTCTCACCGTCCATCGAGTGCACCGTCTCGAACGCCACAATCTTTGGAGCGGAGGGATCCGACTTCTCCAGAAGTTCTCGCAGGTGTTTCACGTCGTTGTGACGGAAGATGAACTTTTTAGCGCCGCTGTTGCGTATACCCTGGATCATCGAAGCGTGGTTTCCTGCGTCCGAGTAAATCTCACATCCTGAGGAACAAATAAGAAACCGGTCCGAGTGTCAATCCCATAAGCATCACCACAACACATCATTACCACCATCATCATCATCATCACCACCACCACAGTGGGTTTACAAAAAAAATAAAATAATAATAATAATAATAATTATAATAATAATTATAATAATTATAATAATAATAATAATAATTATTATTATAATATTAATAATAATAATAATAATAATAATATTAATAATAATAATAATAATAATAATAACCCCCAAGTGAGAAAACGTTCACAACCTCAGAATACTGATCACACCATAAATAATAATAATAATAATAATAATAAATTATTAATTATGATAATTACCTGGCAGCATTTTAGCCAGAGTGAACAGTGTGGAATCGTTGGCGACAAAACAGGAAGTGAAAAGCAGTGCTGCGTCTTTTCCATGAAGGTCTGCGAGCTCGTGTTCCAGATCCACGTGAAATTTACTCGTCCCCGATATGTTCCTCGTCCCTCCGGCCCCTGAGCCGTGTTTCTGTAGTGTATCCCTGCAATAAATTAAACCGTGATCACACAAAGTACATACAGTAATGTATTAAGTTCACTGTGTTGATTAAAACCAGATAAAGCCACGCCGCAGTGACTCACATGACGGTCTGGACGACCCGTGGGTGACGACTCATCCCCAGGTAATCGTTACTGCACCACACAGACACGTCTCGTTTATAACTCAGAGACTCCGAGTAATCGTCCGCCATGGGGAACTCGGTCGCACGCCGGTTCACCGTCTTAAACACGCGGTACGTGTGGTCGTTTTTCTTCGCCTCGATCTTCTTCTCGAAGAACTCGTCGTAGCGGAAGTTTGAGACGGCTGGAAAAGAAGTTCCTGATTACTCACAGACCAGGACACGACTTTCTGTTCACTAAAACCATAAACGTTCCAGTTTTTAATCACTTACAAACTTCACGGTAAACTGTGGCTAACTAACATCAAAACAAGCTGCATTTGTTTATTTAAATTCCATTTCAGCTTTAAAAAGTAATAAAAATAAACAGGAAAGAAATTTCTATAATTGATCAGGTAAACATTAATACGTTAGCCGGTACTATAAGCTTTATGGAGCTGTAAAGTTTCATTTCATTTATTTAAAAACATTTTTTATACAAAACGCATGATAAATAAATATACATAAATAGATATAAGATTAAATTTAAAGTTTAAATACTTTTGCTGAATAAACAGTAGTATAGTGGTGTATAGTAAAGATAAGTGTAGTAGAGATAAACAGAACCAGGGTTGTGTTGGGGAAGTGCAGTAAAGTCTAATAGAGTATAGGAGGTTATAGTTCATTCGTAGAATTGAATATGGTTAAGTATATTAGAGAGTATTAATATTGAGCACACTGAAGTATTTGAATATTGTAAAGTTGAGTATAGTTGCATATGCTTGAGATGTGAATAGTAAGAGTATACCAGAGTTCATAATTATAGAGTTCAGCACAGTGGAATTGAGTTAACTATAGTGGAGTATAGTGGACTGTAGTCAAGTATAGTAGCATATAGCAGAGTATAGTAGTGTGGAGCAGAGTATAGTATAGCAGCATACAGCAGAGTATAGCGGAGTATAGTAGAATATAGCAGAGTATAGTAGAATATAGCGGAGTATAGTGGAGCGGAGCGGAGTATAGTGGAGCGGAGTATAGTAGCGTACAGTACAGAAGAGCAGAGTATAGCAGCATATAGTAGAATATAGCGAAGTGGAGTATAGTATAGCATAGTAGAGTGGAATATAGTATAGCAGAGTATAGTAGTGTGAACTATAGTATAGTGGTGTATAGTGGAGTACAGCAGAGCTGAGTATAGTAGAGTGTAGTATAGTAGTGTGAAGTATAGTATAGTGGAGTATAGTAGAGTGGAGTATAGTATAGTGGAGTATAGTAGAGTATAGTGGAGATCAGTATATATGGGGTGGGAAGTTGTACAGTGTAGTATAGTAGAATTGAGTATAGAAGAGTATAATGTGTGGAGATGATGTACATTTGGGCATGTTCTCCTGCAGCAGATGTGAAACCCTGGTTGGACGCTGCTTCATCAGTTTCTTCATCAGATTCCCGTCAGGTTTCACACTCTTCACCAGCTCCAGTGCTGACACATCTGTAACAATAAATGCACAAAAATCACACACGCACACAAACACAATGATAAACACAAAGACTAAAACAAATCCCGCATTTAACCAATCGAAACACAAAATGCGCTCAACCAATAAGCACACACTTGTTTACACGTGTAATTAAAAAGTTGTGGACCTTGCTGCAGCGTGCGGATTTCGGACACGTCCTCCTGCAGCTCCATGCTGGCCTCTCGCACCACGCCGCTGTTCTTCTGCCCCATTTCTCCAGCCAGGAAGGGGCATTTGGACGCTGTTGCTCCAGGTAGAGCTTTGGGGTGACCAGCCGGCATTTCAAGGTTTTTTTGAGCATCTATATATATATAAAAATATATTAATAAAAAAAACACTTATTTGTAAACAAAACATTTCAGTACAGATTTGTAATGACACGCTTTATAAAGCTAGCTAAAAACTAAAAACCCCAGACTAGCGACACTGAAGTGGCAGAAGATCAGTTATTTGGGATAATTTATGCTGAACAGAGCGGATGAAGTTGTGATCCAGGTTCTCCATGTGATCCTTTTACCCATGCTGATGATATCATCACTCTTCTGGAAGGTGGAGGAAGAGGAGCAGATGGTGCGGACAAGCGGTTTGGATGCCAGGTCCATCATGACGGGGCATTTCACAGCGTAGCTCACCAGGGTCTTCCTCGCCTGCTGGAAGAAAGTCTGGGGGACGCGGGACAGGAAAGGACAGCGGATGATGGTGTCCATGACGGTGTCCAAATCTAGAAATAAATATGAATTTTAAAAGAACCTGGTATGAAGTTTCTGCGGTTTATTCATGGCGAGTTTGTGTTTTTTTGAACAAGTTCTTCCTTCTGATCAAAACACTTTCCTTTTACTTGCAAGTTCCTGAAACCATAACCTTTTATTCCACAGTAGAATAAAGACAGGATAAAGATCAGGGTGGTGGAACAGGACGGGTCATGTTCTAGACAACATCTGTTTAAACATGTCAGCCAATTAACAGAGTGATGAAAGTCAGAACCTGCACACGTAGGCTGTAGAAGATCAGCAATTAAACACCTTAAATCTTCTTTGATGGAAAAAAATCCCTAGCACTTTTGAAGTAACTACTGTGGATGGCATTGATTGCTGAACAGCCAACATATTCGGTGCAGATATTTATAACACTGCAAATCCATATATGGTCATCACTTCCTGGTATATAAACCCCTGTTCCTTGTTCCCCCATGTGATGATCTTCCTGTTCTTTCAATTTCACTGTTTATTGCTTATGACTTTAAAGGGATTTTTATTGTCACACATTTTTTGACTCTACACAAGACTTTAAATTCACTTACACACACACACACACACACACACACACACACACACACACACACACACACACCTGTACTACAGACACAAACGATGGTAAAGACATCAGGAAGCTGGTGTGGTTAAATAAAGAAACAGGAGGAACTGATGATCTGAACAAAGTGAAAAGGCACGAATAGGAAGTGTGAGTTTGGGAACAGGTGATCAGTCACAGTCCAGGGAATCAGAACAGGAAACTGACCATATATGGCGGAAACAGATCATTAATGTGAATATTAATATAGCGATATATTTAGTTGTCATGCGTTAGTGAATGTTATGATGAATAATAGATGTTATAACTTATAAAACTATAAATACGTAGTGACTTATTACTATATAATATATTAATATGTAAACTCTGGCATGATAAACATTGTATTTATGTTTAGTGTGTGTAAAATTTCACCATGAGGGACAGTTATGGTAAAACAGGACATGAAGAAACCTGAAGTTGCGTGACCTGAAGAACAACTGAAGGCAACCTGCATCTGTTCCACATTAAAAGCTTCTGTTAGTTGTGCATTAAATAATCACAAACTTTAAAACCTGCATGTTTTTTTCATGTTCGTTATGTGGCTCGCTCCCACGTGATCACGTGACTCCTAGTCTGGTGGGGGAATTAAATTAGGATCTCCAGGCCTCAGAGAGGGGAATGTAATCACAGCAGTCTCCAGAGAGACGGGTGTGTCCTTCTCCAACATCAGAGAAGAGGAAAAACCCCTTGGTGTAGACTATGCAGGAGTGAACAGTGTGGGTTCTCAGGTCTGCAGGAGTGTGTGTTCAAGTTCATGATTAAACCCTGGTAGACCAGGAGTTAGTCTCCAACACAGCTCAGTACAATCAGATGATCATCTTGTCCTGACACAAACCCACTCGAACGGTGACGCAAATGAAAATAAATGAGAATTACGAGTTAATGCTGTTAGAGAAGAAGGACACGGCCTTAAACACATTAAACCACACCGATCACGTGACGCGCACAACATCGTCTGGACATCTGCCTCCGCGTAAATACACACCAATGTCCATGAGCAAATCTTCTGCTCAAGGTTCTTTCCTTTTCATGGATCAGGATTTAAAATCTAAATGTTAAACAATTTACGCCATTAAATAACGCGTTTAATTAATTAGTCATGACTGAGATTTAGTGCTTCAGGTTCTGATTCCGTACTTAGAGTCAGGAAAGTCCATTGTTCCAGTGAGTGCTGTAGAGTGTGTGTGTGTGTGTGTGTGTGTGTGTACGCACGTTTGTAGGTACGTGTGCAAAACAAGTGGTATCTATTTATATGCACCACACAATACTCAGGGTCCATAAACAATCCTGAACAGATCTTTTTAATATTAAATGACTCTGTTCTACACTCGGTTTTCTTTCTTCCCTCAAAACAAAACAGGACGTGGCAATAAACACAATCGAGCCTCTGATTACAAAATCACTGAACGATGAACTGATGGTCCTTCAGCGCTGAGGATTTCAGCATGTGGTTCAATCTGACTTTATACAGTGATTAAGTGAAGAACACACAGATCATCACGTTTATACGCAGATTTTTACTCTTTTTACTGTAAAAATCCCTCCATTAATTACTCATCTTTAATGTTTAACCTTGAAAAATCCTCTTAGTTTATTAAGATCAGGGTGTGAGAGATCTTCATCACAAAAACACCAAAACTCTGATTTTATCATCAAATCCACTTGTTTGAGTGAAGAATAAAAGTGATTTTAACTCTTTAAACCTCCTGGGTTTCATTTCCACACACACACACACACACACACACACACAGGAGGAAAACTGTTCATTAATATTATAATCATTACATTTATTAACTTTACTCATCATACACTATATTTAATATAATTTATTAAATATAATATTTACACCTGACCTGAGATCAGAATTACAGTCATTAATCTTTTATTAAATATTGATTATAAAATCACCATTAAAACAGTGATCACACATTCACACCAATTATTATCATCATTTTTTAATTATTATAATTATTTTATTATAAATGTTATTTTTATGATTAAATGTTCTGAGAGTAATTTATCCTCCCGGACCCATAACCCTGTTAATAAACCAGTCTGATGATTAAAAGATGATTTATTGAATAATAATAAGATTAATAAATGAAACAGGTGTAAAATCTCTGGAAATGAATGAAGTAAAAGATTTAGCATGCTAGCACAGAGTACCTCAGAGTAGCCTAGCTTAGCATAGTCAGGGTTCATGAGGGTTTCAGCGTCACTGCGCAGGTAAAACACTCACCTGAGGATGTGTTCCTGTGGGCAGTGAACTTAGATGAGATTTCTCTCTGATTAGTTTGGAGATACGGTGAGATGAAGCCGAAGCCGAAGCTGAAGGTGAAGCTGAAGGTGGAGGTGAAGAAGATCCTCTCGTTATCCTGCACTGAGGACGAACGCTAGGGCGAGAGCTACAACACCGGCTTTTATACTGCCGCGAGATCTCGCGAGACGTGCACGGCGAGGGCAATGCGCATGCGCACGGAGTACTACCTTAAACACGATTAAGAAATGAGCTGATCACTAATGAGCTGATCATCTTGTCCTGACACAAACCCACTCGAACGGTGACGCAAATGAAAATAAATGAGAATTACGAGTTAATGCTGTTAGAGAAGAAGGACACGGCCTTAAACACATTAAACCACACCGATCACGTGACGCGCACAACATCGTCTGGACATCTGCCTCCGCGTAAATACACACCAATGTCCATGAGCAAATCTTCTGCTCAAGGTTCTTTCCTTTTCATGGATCAGGATTTAAAATCTAAATGTTAAACAATTTACGCCATTAAATAACGCGTTTAATTAATTAGTCATGACTGAGATTTAGTGCTTCAGGTTCTGATTCCGTACTTAGAGTCAGGAAAGTCCATTGTTCCAGTGAGTGCTGTAGAGTGTGTGTGTGTGTGTGTGTGTGTGTGTACGCACGTTTGTAGGTACGTGTGCAAAACAAGTGGTATCTATTTATATGCACCACACAATACTCAGGGTCCATAAACAATCCTGAACAGATCTTTTTAATATTAAATGACTCTGTTCTACACTCGGTTTTTTCTTCCCTCAAAACAAAACAGGACGTGGCAATAAACACAATCGAGCCTCTGATTACAAAATCACTGAACGATGAACTGATGGTCCTTCAGCGCTGAGGATTTCAGCATGTGGTTCAATCTGACTTTATACAGTGATTAAGTGAAGAACACACAGATCATCACGTTTATACGCAGATTTTTACTCTTTTACTGTAAAATCCTCCATTAATTACTCATCTTTAATGTTTAACCTTGAAAAATCCTCTTAGTTTATTAAGATCAGGGTGTGAGAGATCTTCATCACAAAAACACCAAAACTCTGATTTTATCATCAAATCCACTTGTTTGAGTGAAGAATAAAAGTGATTTTAACTCTTTAAACCTCCTGGGTTTCATTTCCACACACACACACACACACACACACACACACAGGAGGAAAACTGTTCATTAATATTATAATCATTACATTTATTAACTTTACTCATCATACACTATATTTAATATAATTTATTAAATATAATATTTACACCTGACCTGAGATCAGAATTACAGTCATTAATCTTTTATTAAATATTGATTATAAAATCACCATTAAAACAGTGATCACACATTCACACCAATTATTATCATCATTTTTTAATTATTATAATTATTTTATTATAAATGTTATTTTTATGATTAAATGTTCTGAGAGTAATTTATCCTCCCGGACCCATAACCCTGTTAATAAACCAGTCTGATGATTAAAAGATGATTTATTGAATAATAATAAGATTAATAAATGAAACAGGTGTAAAATCTCTGGAAATGAATGAAGTAAAAGATTTAGCATGCTAGCACAGAGTACCTCAGAGTAGCCTAGCTTAGCATAGTCAGGGTTCATGAGGGTTTCAGCGTCACTGCGCAGGTAAAACACTCACCTGAGGATGTGTTCCTGTGGGCAGTGAACTTAGATGAGATTTCTCTCTGATTAGTTTGGAGATACGGTGAGATGAAGCCGAAGCCGAAGCTGAAGGTGAAGCTGAAGGTGGAGGTGAAGAAGATCCTCTCGTTATCCTGCACTGAGGACGAACGCTAGGGCGAGAGCTACAACACCGGCTTTTATACTGCCGCGAGATCTCGCGAGACGTGCACGGCGAGGGCAATGCGCATGCGCACGGAGTACTACCTTAAACACGATTAAGAAATGAGCTGATCACTAATGAGCTGATCTCTAATGAGCTGATCTCTAATGAGCTGATCTCTAATGAGCTGATCTCTGATATTTAGTGGAATTAGAATGTTTCATTTATTACTATATTATAATCCATATTTTATTATGTCAAAAAAAATCAAGGATTTAAAAGGATCATCAATCAAACACACACACACACACACACACACACACACACACACACACACACACAAACATATATATATATTTTAATTCCTTTTAATTGCACATCCGCATTCCAAGAAATTCCTCGCGAGACCAAACTATCCTCTCACGCACACACTTCAGTGAAGGGACGTGTTCCTCTTTAAACAATTACACTGCATTCATTCATTTATTAATGTATTTATTATAAATTATTATCTGTAAAAATTAAATAATTAGAGCAATTCTCCAAATAAACAAATAAAAGACAAAAATGTGAATGTTACATTTATTATGTTATATTATCAGCTTTCGTGAGATTTTTACAAAACAATAATGAAGAATTATGTTAAGTTTTTTTATATTTTAATTTTAATTTAATTTTAATTAAATTTAATTTAATGGAACAGACGGATGTTTGGTTGAATTGTGCCCCCTGGTGGTCAGATCAGTTCACTACACAGATGAAACTCTGCTCAGGTTCCTCCATGAGCTCGTGGCTCTGTTCCAATTGCTAATTATTTAAAGGTAATAAATTATTTTATCAGCTGATTTACTGTTCTATAACGGCACACCCTCAAATGAATCAAACTCTGCTCAGATCCTCCTGGTTCCAAAACAACACTGTTTATTGACTTTTTTTCCTGATTACAGAGATGGATACAGCCTGCCACTTTTTTCTATTACAAGAAGAAGGAGCAGAAGAAGCAGAAGCAGAAGAAAAACAATAACAACAACAACAACAACAACATAAAAACTAAAGATAGAAGATCTGTCAAATGTACAGCTGTAAATTTAACTTGTGCACGATTCAGAATTTAGTGTCGTTCTTACAAGATTAAAAAATTTCAACAAAAATAACAAACACGAATAAAACAACAAAAACAATCCGTTTATTCATAACAAAGCAAACCTCATTACAGATTATTCTGCATTTATTCCTGAAAATAAGGCTAATATTTACAATGATCAAGTTACTACAGACAAATATATAGATGTTTTCAGGGTCTGGACATTTTTGGGTTGTTTGTTTTTGCTTTGGCCACCAGATGCCGCCACTGGGCCTTTATCCCCAGTTTACCCCCTACCCCCTAACTGTTTAATGTCTCCAACCTCAAGTCAAGTCAATTTTATTGTCATTTCTACTAGACACAATGAAACACAGTACACAGAAAAAACGAGACAATGTTCCTTCGGAACCCTGGTGCTACACTAAACAACAACATGGAGCTACAACACAACACAAAACTACATAAAGTGCATCGAGTGCAAACAGTGCAGATGAAAAAAACAGTACAGACAGAAAACACAAGACACAAAACCCGAGAAGCGCCGACCAGTAAACCTGCTGTACACTCTGATTATACAGAACTGTGTGAGGAGAAGTGAAAACACTACAGTGAATATAAACAGAACAGTGTAGTGCAAAAGAACAGCAGTAAAACAGTGTAGTGTAATAACAGTGTAGTATAATAACAGTGTAGTGTAATAACAGTGTAGTGTAATAGCAGTGTAGTGTAATAACAGTGTAGTGTAATAACAGTGTAGTGTAATAACAGTGTAGTGTAATAGCAGTGTAGTGTAATAACAGTGTAGTGTAATAACAGTGTAGTGTAATAACAGTGTAGTGTAATAACAGTGTAGTGTAATAACAGTGTAGTGTAATAACAGTGTAGTGTAATAACAGTGTAGTGTAATAACAGTGTAGTATAATAACAGTGTAGTGTAATAACAGTGTAGTGTAATAACAGTGTAGTAATAACAGTGTAATAACAGTGTAGTGTAATAGCAGTGTAGTGTAATAACAGTGTATTGTAATAACAGTGTATTGTAATAACAGTGTAGTGTAATAACAGTGTAGTGTAATAACAGTGTATTGTAATAACAGTGTAGTGTAATAACAGTGTAGTGTAATAACAGTGTAGTGTAATAACAGTGTAGTGTAATAACAGTGTAGTGTAATAACAGTGTATTGTAATAACAGTGTAGTGTAATAACAGTGTAGTGTAATAACAGTGTAGTGTAATAACAGTGTATTGTAATAACAGTGTAGTGTAATAACAGTGTAGTGTATAACAGTGTAGTGTAATAACAGTGTAGTGTAATAACAGTGTAGTGTAATAACAGTGTAGTGTAACAGTGTAGTGTAATAACAGTGTAGTAATAACAGTGTATTGTAATAACAGTGTAGTGTAATAACAGTGTATTGTAATAACAGTGTAGTGTAATAACAGTGTAGTGTAATAACAGTGTAGTGTAATAACAGTGTAGTGTAATAACAGTGTAGTGTAATAACAGTGTAGTGTAATAACAGTGTAGTGTAATAACAGTGTAGTGTAATAACAGTGTAGTGTAATAACAGTAGTGTAATAACAGTGTAGTGTAATAACAGTGTAGTGTAATAACAGTGTAGTGTAATAACAGTGTAGTGTAATAACAGTGTAGTGTAATAACAGTGTAGTATAACAGTGTAGTGTAATAACAGTGTAGTGTAATAACAGTGTAGTGTAATAACAGTGTAGTGTAACAGTGTAGTGTAATAACAGTGTAGTGTAATAACAGTGTAGTGTAATAACAGTGTGGTGTAATAACAGTGTAGTGTAATAACAGTGTAGTGTAATAACAGTGTAGTGTAATAACAGTGTAGTGTAATAACAGTGTAGTGTAATAACAGTGTAGTGTAATAACAGTGTAGTGTAATAACAGTGTATGTAATAACAGTGTATTGTAATAACAGTGTAGTGTAATAACAGTGTAGTGTAATAACAGTGTAGTGTAATAACAGTGTAGTGTAATAACAGTGTAGTGTAATAACAGTGTAGTGTAATAACAGTGTAGTGTAATAACAGTGTAGTGTAATAACAGTGTAGTGTAATAACAGTGTGTAATAACAGTGTAGTGTAATAACAGTGTAGTGTAATAACAGTGTATTGTAATAACAGTGTAGTATAATAACAGTGTAGTGTGATAACAGTGTAGTGTAATAACAGTGTAGTGTAATAACAGTGTAGTATAATAACAGTGTAGTGTAATAACAGTGTATTGTAATAACAGTGTAGTGTAATAACAGTAGTGTAATAACAGTGTATTGTAATAACAGTGTAGTGTAATAACAGTGTAGTGTAATAACAGTGTAGTGTAATAACAGTGTAGTGTAATAACAGTGTAGTGTAATAACAGTGTAGTGTAATAACAGTGTAGTGTAATAACAGTGTAGTGTAATAACAGTGTAGTGTAATAACAGTGTAGTGTAATAACAGTGTAGTGTAATAACAGTGTAGTGTAATAACAGTGTAGTGTAATAACAGTGTAGTATAATAACAGTGTAGTATAATAACAGTGTAGTATAATAGTGTAGTGTAATAACAGTGTATTGTAATAACAGTGTAGTGTAATAACAGTGTAGTGTAATAACAGTGTATTGTAATAACAGTGTAGTGTAATAACAGTGTGGTGTAATAACAGTGTAGTGTAATAACAGTGTAGTGTAATAACAGTGTAGTGTAATAACAGTGTAGTGTAATAACAGTAGTGTAATAACAGTGTAGTGTAATAACAGTGTAGTGTAATAACAGTGTAGTGTAATAACAGTGTAGTATAATAACAGTGTAGTGTGATAACAGTGTAGTGTAATAACAGTGTAGTGTAATAACAGTGTAGTGTAATAACAGTGTATTGTAATAACAGTGTAGTGTAATAACAGTGTAGTGTAATAACAGTGTAGTGTAATAGCAGTGTAGTGTAATAACAGTGTATTGTAATAACAGTGTAGTGTAATAACAGTGTATTGTAATAACAGTGTAGTGTAATAACAGTGTAGTGTAACAGTGTAGTGTAATAACAGTGTAGTGTAATAGCAGTGTAGTGTAATAACAGTGTATTGTAATAACAGTGTAGTGTAATAACAGTGTAGTGTAATAACAGTGTATTGTAATAGCAGTGTAGTGTAATAACAGTGTAGTGTAATAACAGTGTAGTGTAATAACAGTGTAGTGTAATAGCAGTGTAGTGTAATAACAGTGTAGTGTAATAACAGTGTAGTGTAATAACAGTGTATTGTAATAGCAGTGTAGTGTAATAACAGTGTAGTGTAATAGCAGTGTAGTGTAATAGCAGTGTAGTGTAATAACAGTGTAGTGTAATAGCAGTGTAGTGTAATAACAGTGTAGTGTAATAACAGTGTAGTGTAATAACAGTGTTCAATGAAATCAAGCCAATGCACATCTCCAGTGTGTCTCTGCAGGAGGGTTCCAAGACCCGCTCTAGAACCTGACAGATAGATGGATAGATAAACAGACTGATAAAGAAACAAACAGGCGGACTAACAGATAAAAAGGTAGACACAGGTATATAGTTTAGAGAGATAGAAAGACAGACTGATAGATATTTGTGAGGAAGTTTCCTCTCTTTCCCTGGTCACAGCTGTTTCACTCCACAGCAGCTGTAATTACAGTTTTTGCCCATTGCTTGCACACTAAATCCGAATGCTTAGACCAAAGCTTCAATACCTAAACTTCTTGTAGCATATGCTTAAACACAGTGTAACCATAGCTTAAACACATTGTCAACTTTGCACTTTGTTTGCAATTCTGTAGCACACTTATTGCGAAACACTACACACGTTTTCTTACATTAGACACATTTTTCAAAAACGGAATCACCTGTTATCATTGGGAAAACACTCTGTTCAAAATGCAAAACTCATCTGGCAATTATAGGCACTTACATACACACCTGAAAACACTTGTACAGAAAACAGAACACCAATCGGTCTGAGCCTTAGCACTACAAATAGGCCTCAGGTAAGACATTCTGAGAACTTTGCAAGCATGGAGGCAATGCGAGTAAGAGTAAGAGGAGGACAAAGAGAGAGGGGAATTGGACGTGGACGTGGAAGAGGACAAAGACGAGGACCAGTGCGGAGACGTGTATCGGATGACATCAGGGCTACTTTAAAATAAATAAATCATGGCTTATCCATGAGGGAGGCTGGGCAAAGAGTCCACCCTAACCTCAGTCGCTACACAGTAGCATCGATAATAAGAACATTCCGACTGGAGAACAGGTATATCTTTAAGTTTCTGCTCCAGACTGTACCTGCTGTATGTGTCACATGATTCTGTATCATATTACAGTATTACTGTAAAGTACTATTCAAAGATGAGTAGTGCTGTGAAGTATATGTAAAGGAGTATCATTGATGTTACAGTACTGTGTACAGTTTGAAAGTACAGTATGTGAAAGAGAACCTAACCAATGACATCTTGTGGTGGCATTTTTTACAGAATGGTTGGGCTACCTCCTCGAGGTGGAAGGGAACGTCTCTTTACTCAAGAACAAGAGCTTGCCATCGTTCAAATGGTGCAAGAAAATAACGCAATCCAACTTCGTGAGTTGCAACAGCGCATAATTGCAGATAGAATGATATTCAACAATATCAACAGGGTCAGCATTTCTACACTAAGTCGCATCCTACAGAAACATAACTTCAGAATGAAGCAGCTGTACAGGGTGCCATTTGAGAGGAACAGTGTCAGGGTCAAGGATCTGCGCCATGATTATGTGCAGGTATGTGTCACTTTACTTTACATACTATATATTGTGATGTGGGAATGAGGGTTTATGCTGCCACCTGCTCTGTCTGTATCTTGTAGTTTTTGTCTATACTAACCCAACCCAGACCCTACTTGTGTAAAAATGTAGACATTGTAGTTACTGTAGTATGTGTTTTCAGTAACACTATTCAATATTTTCTGTTACAGACAGTTTTGGATTTTGATGCTGCTGAACAGCCACATGAGTTCATCTATGTGGATGAGGCAGGCTTTAATCTGGCCAAAACCAGGCGTCGAGGCCGTAACATAGTTGGACAAAGGGCTGCTGTAAATGTCCCTGGGCAACGTGGGGGAAATATCACCTTGTGTGCTGCAATTAGTGTCCAAGGAGTCCTGCATCATCATGCCACTCTAGGTCCCTACAATACAGGACAGATCATTGTATTTCTAGATGCACTACATGCAGTTGTGCAGGACAAACCACAGCAGCCCAGGTTTGTTGTCATCTGGGATAATGTTAGTTTCCACCGGGCTGCTCTGGTCCAAGATTGGTTCACCAACCATAACAATTTTACACTTTTATACCTGCCCCCTTACAGCCCCTTTCTAAATGCAATCGAGGAATTATTTTCAGCATGGCGGTGGAAAGTCTATGATCGGCAACCACACGCCCGCATGCCTCTTCTGCAAGCAATGGAAGAGGCATGTGGAGACATTGAGGTGGGATCCATCCAAGGGTGGATTAGGCACACAAGACGATATTTTCCCCGATGCCTAGCCCGCGAGGACATCGCCTGTGATGTCGACGAGGTCTTGTGGCCAGATCCGAACAGAAGGCGGGATCCATAAGACCCCCCCAGGCCCCCACCACACACATACATGTGCACACACACACAAAACAAGTGTGTTTTTTCCCACAATAGCAGTTTATCCAGTATTTGTTTTGTTTTTTACTTTTGTTTTGTTGCTAAATGTAATGACTTGTGATTCTATTTTTCTTTATTTTTTTAAGAATTGTTTTTTTTGTAAAAACTCTTGTTTGATGACTGAATATATTTAAACAAAGCAATCTTTAAATAAATTTACTTTTGAGTTTTACAAAAGACTGAGTCTAAGAAAATTACAATATAAATAAAAACACAAAGACTGCAGTGTTTTATATAAAGCGCATCAGTGTGTTGCTGGTGATATGAAAGAGTAATTCAAATGGTGCTTGTGTGTATGGTTTTGTTACAAGAATTTCATTTTTAGAAAGGAGTGTTAAGTTTTGAATGCAGTGTTTTATTTTGGCATAGATGTGAGTTGTTAATCTCCATGTGCTATGTCTGAGTGGCTTGTGTGTAGAGTTTTGACATAATGAGCCAAATTCTGCAAAAAGTGTGTAAGCAATAGGAAAAAACTGTAAATACACACGAAGCCCCGCCCACTCCGGAAACTAACCGAGTGCTTTTATTTTCGTTTTGTGTGAAAGGTGAAGTGTGAAGCAGAAACAAGAAACACACAACGTCCTGTAACACACACACACACACACACACACACACACACACACACACGTGATTTAAGTATTTTTTTTATTAATCCTGATGTTAAAGTGACGGAGTTGATGTGTGTGTGTGAGACGGAGTTGATGTCTGTGTGTGTTAGACGGAGTTGTTTTGTGTGTGTGTGTGTGTGTGTGTGTGTGTGTGAGACGGAGTTGATGTGTGTGTGTGTGTGTGCGTGTGTGTGTGAGACGGAGTTGGTGTGTGTGTGTGTGTGTGAGACGGAGTTGATGTGTGTGTGTGTGTGTGAGACGGAGTGTGTGTGTGTGTGTGTGAGACAGTTGTGTGTGTGTGTGTGTGAGACGGAGTTGATGTGTGTGTGTGTGTGTGTGTGTAGACGGAGTTGATGTGTGTGTGTGTGTGTGTGTGTGACGGAGTTGTGTGTGTGTGTGAGACGGAGTGTGTGTGTGTGTGTGTGTGAGAGACGGAGTTGATGTGTGTGTGTGTGTGTGTGTGTGTGTGTGTGTGTGTGTGTGTGACGGAGTTGATGTGTGTGTGTGTGTGTGTGTGTGTGTGTGTGTGTGTGTGTGAGACGGAGTTGATGTGTGTGTGTGTGTGTGTGTGTGTGTGTGTGTGTGTGAGACGGAGTTGTGTGTGTGTGTGTGTGTGTGTGTGAGTCGGAGTTGATGTTGGTGCTGATTTACACAGCTGGAGAATTTCACATCTTCTAACACTTTTCCTCCTGATTGCTGATGATCTCAGTGCACATTCACAGCGTCTCATCTCCAGTCTGCAGATTTACTACAACATTATTATCAAATGAATTCTGCTTCAGTCAGAAAAGAGAAAGTGAAAGTAAGTGGACATGAACATCAGATGAGTAACAGGATGGAAACTGGAGCAGGAGCTCAGGAGCGGGTTATTGCACTGGTTGGAGATTTCTGGAGATTCACTGAATCTTTCCAGAGAACAAACGTGTTTTCAATCTTTTAATTTAGTGATGAAATTATTCTTCTCAAAAACTTCCTCATTGATGGAATCAGGTTGGACTGCATTCCTGTCAGTGCTTTATTTATTTATGATGTGTTTAAAGTTCAGGCACACACACACACACACACACACACACACACACACACACACACACACCATTTAAAGCTGCAGATCAGAAGAATGGACTGATTTTATTCACGTTTGTGATTCCAGATTTGAAGCTAGAATAAATCTTGTGTTGATTATGGCCTATCAGAGGAACATCCACACTTCAGATGATGTAAGTATCTCTATAATAATGTCCACTTTCTCTACACTCTGTTCAGTGTAAATGCTGGATTGTGATTGGCTGAAAGTTCAGTGTGAACGCTGGATTGTGATTGGATGGAAGTTCTTATATGGTGAATCTGATGATTTTAATAAACAGCTCGAGGCACAAGATGAATTTGTAAAAAAGGTCCAGACTGAACATCCACACAATCACATCTAATCACATTTTAATTTGTATTTTTTAAATCAGTGCTAATCACAGATGGTGCAGGTAATTTTAATAATCTCAGAAAATGAACTTGTGTAACTCGACTCTGAACACCAGGAACTTTTCCTCACAAAGTTTTTATATGAGATTGAGGCTGAATTTGACCTTGAATACGTCATTGTACAGTAAATGAATGAACACTTTAACAGAAACCTGAGACCTGAATGAACATTAATTCTGTATCGATCACAGGACCCTGAGCCTATGGATGTGGATCCACCAATCACATCTGCAGCAAATCCAGCAGTGAGTAACTGATCAAAGCTGAAACTCCATATCCTTATATAATAATAACAGATTCATCACTCCAGAAAATATTATTAATAAATATTATTTTTAATATTTTTTTCAGGTGCCACATGACACCAGTGTCATTACTACACAACCTGCCAGGGTTCCTGATCAACATCCTGATCAACAGTCCAACCAACATCTTAACCAAAATCACAATCAATGTCATGATCACCATCTTTATCAAACTTCTCCTGGACAAAACGACACTCAGGAGGTTAAACTCAAATATTTTTGATATGATCAGATATCACTAGGGTTCATTCTGTTACAGTCTAAATGATAAATTGTGTATATAAATATATTACATTTATTTTTATATAAATAATCAAACATTTATATACACCACTATTTTATATTCAATATAAATTAAAAAGAAATAAAAATCCATAAATTTAAATGTTTTATAATGATTTATTAATGTAGTTATTTGATTTCAGATTTGTACCTGTTAAAAAATGGTCTATAAAACAAAGATGTAAATAATGATGCATTTCACATCTCTCATGTTTTTATTTATTTATTCCAGGATGGAGGTGCAGCAGGTCCAGGAGGATCAGATGATGGGTTTCTGACTGATGCCCTGGTTAATAGCAGAACATTTAATACACCGTCATTGACTCTGTTTTAAACCAGTGATCATGTGTATAAATGCTGAGCTCAGATATTTCCACTGATTCTGTAGAAGATTTTTCCATCAGTCTGTCTGTGAATCTGTGTGCAGTGACTGAGGAAAAACTGCAAGACATGGAATATCAAAATATTAGATATTAAATGCTAATGTTCACTTGTCAAGTTGCAGAATATTTTTGATCTAAAATTCTGTATTTTGTTTAATATAACAGGATTTGTACACGTCAGGGGATCAGACAGTTTCTGCTTCAGACACTTCTAAGGTAAATATCAGATTCTTTTATTTTTACATTCTCAGCTTTAACACTGAATTTTTCATATACGAATTGACTGTTTTTATGTATCACTAAAAAACAATTGAGGTGAATTTAGAAACATCTCCAGTTAAAATCACTCTGAATTCAGTGTTAAATTTCATTCTTTTTATTCACAGGTGAACTCGCTAAAAGTTACGGGTTCTATAGATGAGGAACAGCAGAAAAAAATTACAAATGAAGCAGATGTTGCAGACCAACAGAAGAAAGTATGTTCATATTAAATAATATAAAATAAATAGGAAACAAGGAAGTAACAATAATAAGAAAACTGTAGTATTTGTACTGCAGTAAAATACAGCTAATTAATAAAATAAATCTTTATAAATTGTGATGTTTTCAGATTGTGCATTGTGTGTTATATTTATTTGCAGGGCCAGATGAGATCGGCTTCTGCTTCTGCTGCTGCTTCTGCTGCTTCTTCACAGGTAACATGAGATTTTTTATTTCACTAAAGTTCTGATACAACACACAAGAGACAGTGTGTGTGAAGTAACTGGTCCAGTTTTACTGCTTATTAGCAAACAGTTTTGTTGTTGGCTTTATATTCCAGGGTTGCTGATAATTTGATTTGTTGTGTTTATGCCTTTGGATAAATATTTGTATTGTTTACCTGGAACTATAATATTAAAACATTTTTAACCTCCACTTGCATCTTCCTCTGTGAATTCTATGCGTAATTTAGTTTGGGTCATTGTGTCAGTGAAAGAGTTTTTTATGGCATCAAGTTTGTGGCTTGAACCAATGTTGACTGTCTTTGGAAACAATTATGGTGGCAAGGTCAGATTGGGGGGGGAACGATGGAAACAAGGACAGAGGCAGAACAGACAATGGGAACAAAGCAAATAGGCTTTCCATAGCCGAGCAAGGGGGTGGACAACATCCTCAGCTAAACATGTAGGCAGAATAACATCCTCAGTGAAGTGGGAAGGTTAAGAGGTGGCCTCAGCAAGGTAGGGAGGCAGCCATTTATGCAGGTCTTGTAAAGCAGACCAGATGTTAATCATCAACAATTCCTACTTGTAGCACTGCAGCAATATCTGGTACGCTACAGTGTCCAGGAACTCCCAAGGTTTAAGTGTCTCTGCAGGGTTCATGGTTTGCTTGCGTGTTCTGTCAGTTTCAATGCGTGAACCAGGGTAAAAAGTGCAAAGGCTTGAAAATTCAATTCTGCAATTAAAAATCTCCCACACAAAAACAAAAAGAGAAAACAGCTAAATTCGATTCCTTGGCTCATGAGCTATTGGAACATTGCTGGGGCTTTGAACAACCCAAGAATAAGCATCATGAATTGGTGTAACCCAAATGGAGTTTAAATGGGTGTTTTGTCCCCAAAATATAGTCATTGTATTTGTTTATTCTCACATATTTACATTTACATTTACGGCATTTATCAGATGCCCTGATCCAGAGCGATGTACAAACATGCTTTAAAGTCTCTATCAGTGAATAAAACAACACTGGTTCTCTGGTTACATCTAATGTTACATCTGCTCTGTTGATGATATTGCAGGCTGTTGAAAAAATAAGTTCTGAGAAATTGGGCTGGAGATACAGAGGTTTAACAGTGGCATGCCTAGTGAAGGAGAATAAATGGATTACAGGAATTTTGTGAATATTCCAACATCTATTCCTGTTTTTTTGTTAAACATTAGGGTCCTCCAACAAATACTGATAAGGTTAAACCCTCAGCACCTTTGGATGTTGCATGGATTTTGGTGAAAGTGGACTGGGCAGAAGATCTACCTCTAAAATGGAAACATCATCTGCGAAAAGCTCTTCAGACCTGGTGTAACTGTGAAACAAATGAGAAATGCAATATTGAAGAGTTTAAAGTTATAGGTGATGGACGCACTGCAGAGGTGGGGATAACGCCATCAACTGGTGAGAAACTGCAATCATGTATTTTGTTTGAATTCTTTTTAAGATATGAGATAAATATATAATCAGATTTGCCATTCTGTTGATTTGATACTTCAAATGTATTTTCTTTCCTTCAGATTTTTTAACAGCTTTAAAGGGTATAAAAACTGCAAGTATAACATTGAAACAGTTTCAGAAATCTGCCACAGTACACTTTCAGCACATTCAGGGCCCTACAGCGGAGCCTATTAATGAAGCTTCCAGCCCAAAGGTAACTCTGCCTTCATACTTTCTGGTCTTAAACAATTAAACACATTTGATTTAGAATATTTTTTGACGATTGTATTAGATATTTCGATATTTGTTTATAATGTCAGTGAGTGTTTAATTGATGAGGAAATATAAGTATATAATGAATAATATATATGTTGTAGTGGACTGTGTTCAGATTTCTCACAATAACGGTTTAATATTAAGCTGCTGGATCATAATGACTACTCCAAACATCATTTTGTCTATAAAGCTGTAATAGAAGTCATAACTCATCTTATGTGATAAAAATGATGAATTATTTGAATTATGAATTCATTCAGAATTATTATGAACAATCTCAGACTGCCATCACATTTATGGTCATGGCACATGGTGATGGAACTGTAGTGAAGCAGATGTAGTTTATTATATTGATAACACGTGAAGCCTAAACAATATCAGTCCACACAAACCATTTTCATACCTACAGTCCAAGAGGTTTAAACATTATAATCTGACTTCTGTCATTTGTATTTCCATATTGAGGTGACTGTGACCCCCACTACTGCTACTGACAAAAATCAGCCTGAGCCCATGAAGGATGCAGGAGCTGCTCTGAATGTTCCTGGACACACTGAGATGATTGAAGCTTCTGATGCTCTTACTGTTCCTCCCTCTCAATACTTCTACCTGAGTCAAGTTTATAATAAGGAGATGGAAAAAATTTGGAATGAATTTGGAGTTAAAATAAGGGCAGAAACACACATCTCAATCTCTGCTGAGAAACCCAGTGAGAAGAGTGAGAGTGATGTCAGAAACGCTGCTCAGGCTTTTATTTCTCTCTACCATGATAAAGCTAATAATCTCAAATTTGTAAACATCCCTCAAACATACATGGAGTCTGATGTTATGAAACATGTGCTGCAAAATATTCCAAATGAGGAGCACAAGATCATGCTGAACATGTCAGCAAATAACCACCTGCTGATTGGACCAGATGAAATGACATCAGTCGTTGCAAAGCGTTTACATTTGGAGCCTGGAGTTAAAGAAGCAACATCATTTAGCAACAGCAAGTCAGACAAGATGGGGATTGACATGAATCCATCAGGAAGTTCTTCAAAGCAGAATTTTCACACCTTGGACATGGACATCACAGACACTCGAGCTGCAATTGAGATGGATGAAGCACACCAGAAACTGTTGGAAGGTACATTTAATAAAGAGATTTCTGAGTTTGAAAAAAAATATGGAGTCCAGTTTCATTATGAACCTGGTCAAGGCTCGATTAAGGTATCAGCTCGGTCCAGAGGAACTCACCAGGTCAATCTTGAAGCTCACGCCCTCAGAGCCTTAACTCATCTCTACCAAAAGGTCGTCACCTCAGCAGTCACCTGTGATCTTAAGGATGGTGCCTTCACTGAGAAAATGTCCCAAAGATTTGAGAAAATTTGCTCTGAACACAACTGTATTGGAAGAACAGAAATAAACGGAAGCTGGAAACTTTTAGGACTTCCAAAGAATCTCGTTCCTGCGATAGTGAACATCGAGAAATTAGTTGGACATCCTGTGCTTGATGAGAAGACAAAGAAGTTGCTCAGATATCTGTTGAATTTCCGACAGGCAGGTGGATCACAGAGGGGACAAGTGGGAATGGATGTGATGAGAGGGGCTCATGGAACTGACCTGAGAGGTGGAACAGAGCGTCAGGATTCCAACAAAGAGTTCCGAGAGAAAGTGAAAGAAAGTGGTAAAGAAAAAGAAGAGGATTATTGTCCAATTTGCTTGGATACATTTATTGAAAAGTCAAAACTGATCTGTGGTCATGAGTTCTGTAAAGAGTGTATGAAACAGGCAATAAAGAACAGTGGACAAATCTGTCCTCTGTGTAAGAAAATCTTTGGCACCTTAAAAGGAAACCAACCTCAAGGAACAATGACTGTCCAAAAAGGATTCTTTTCCCTCCCTGGCTTTCCTTACTGTCACACCATTCAAATTGATTACTCCATACCAGGTGGCATTCAGACAGTAAGAGAACTTTCTACTTTCTGTAATGAGTGTTGTACATAATACTGTTTTCTTGGTCAAATGTTCCAAGTAACTGTCTTGTTAATGAGCATGAACGGCTAAAAACTAGCAGTAATAGTCATTAAACAGGAATGTTATTAATTGGAAAAGAGAAAGTCCTATAATTACTATATACTGTAGCAGGTGATACTTGTGTTATACAGTTTATTGTGTCATTTTGTTCAATTCATGACTCATCTCTAATCTCATTTTGTACACTTTTATTATTCAGGATGAGCATCCAAACCCTGGGAAATCTTTCTCTGGGACTCGGCGCACTGCGTATTTACCAGACAACAGTGAAGGAAATCATGTGCTGAATCTGTTACAAAGGGCTTTTGATCAGAGACTCATCTTTACTGTTGGATTCTCCAGAACAACTGGAGCAGAAGATATGGTTATCTGGAACGATATTCATCACAAGACTAATACAGGTGGTGGGCCGCAAAGGTAAGCAGAGCTTATATGCAAAATTAAAGTCTTTATAAGGGCAAGATATTTTAATATTAATGTAAAACAACGTTTTCTTTTCACAGATATGGTTATCCAGACCCTGACTACTTAAAAAGGGTGAAAGAAGAGCTGAAAGCCAAAGGCATCATGTAGAGCTGAATAACAAATTAAAATGCTGAATTTCGAATTTATATCTTATCTTTAGTAAAATAGTATTTGCAATAAAAACTAACCAAAGAATGTTGTTGCTGACACAAAGAAATCTACATGAAAAAGCTCAAATGAAAGTAATGAATAATTGAGTGTAAAATGTTTATGCAGATTTTAGGGTTTTTTGTGTCTGCTATCTGCTTCACTATATGAAAGAAATGTTCATGCAGCTTTATAATATGCTTCTGTTGAATTTCGTTTTAGATTTTAGATGATATGATGGTGAATTTTCAAAACAAATGAAAATAAAAGAGTAGATCATTCAACACGTACAATTGTCTTACATTTTAATTAATGGCTTCTTTTCGCATTAGATAATTCCCTCCTTTTACTACAGCCAAGTCAAGTTTATTTCTATAGCACTTTTCACAACAGACATCGTCTCAAAGCAGCTTTACAGAAATCAACAGTGAAGTTGAACGGTGTGTGTTTATCCCTGATGAGCAGCCGTGGCGACTGTGGCAAGGAAAAACTCCCTTAGATGTTATGAGGAAGAAACCTTGAGAGGAACCAGACTCAAAAGGGGAACCCATCCTCATTTGGGTGACATCAAGAGTTTGATCATAAATCTTTCAACAAAACAGAACACTGGAGAATGAAAACTAACATGAGTACTGGAGTATAAGATTATAAGTAAATGATCTTTCTACAGTCTTATGGTTATAAAACTAGGCGCTACTGAGCTGAACATTTGTGATCATCACAGATCCAGCATCAGCAGACTTCCCACTAAGCTCCAAGCCAAACTTCCTCTACTGTTTGAGCCCAAAATCAAGGTTCCACAAACCCTGCCGGTCAGTTCTTGCATGTGGTTGATTTAATCACCAACTCCTTGAAGTTACTGTGCCTCATTCTATTGCATGGCCTGCTCACCACTATAGCTGAGCTCTTCTTGAGCCATAGGTTCCATACTTCAGTATTCCAGAGGACATCGTCAGGGGCCAAAGGGCTCCCTCATATCTCCCACAGCCCAACAGTCAGGTGGAACAAATTATACAAGGGATTAACTGGTTTCCACAACCTTTTTGTGGAGAACCTGGAGTAAATGCAGGATTAAGTTCATGCCAGTGATGTCCAGACCAGTGAAATATTATATAAGTAGCTTCAGTTATTGCTTTCAATTTCTAGAGCAGAGGCTCTAGCAAAACCAAATTTCTACAAAATATTTCAGTTTTATGTAAATGGATTATAAACAGCAAGGGCACACTAAACATAACTAAACATAACTTTCTGTAAGTACCTTCACTGACAGTTATGTTAAAATAATATAACGACAAACTTAATCTGTAAGTAGACTACATCAGAATCAGAATCAGAATCAGGTTTATTGGCCAAGTGTGTTGACACACACAAGGAATTTGGTTCCAGCTGTTTGTTACTCTCAAAAGTACAGACATAAATAAAACCTATACAAGACAAAACAGACACGACAAGACAAAAACAGACCATACAAGACAATACAGACAATACAGACAATATGAGACAGTATAGACAGTGTGGGTAATAAATAGGGATACAGACCAGTAATGTACATAAAGTGTGGGAGTGCATGGTAGTGCAAATGACAGTATTGTGTGCCAGGTATGATGAGAGGTTACTATAAAACTTTGTACAGTATATAGAAGCAATAGTGTGTGCAACATATACAGATAATGTGATGAGTGACAGTTCTGTGCAGTACTCATAGATATGAGCAGGGAATATAATTATGGTCAGTTGTTAGTGAGGGTGATTGCTTGGGGAAAGAAACTGTTCCTGTGTCTGGCAGTTTTAGTGAACAAAGTTCTGTAGGACCTGCCAGAAGGGAGGAGCTGAAAGATGTTGTGTCCAGGGTGTGAAGGGTCATTAATGATTTTTCCTGCCCGGTTTCTGGTTCTTGTATGGTACAAGTCCTGGAGAGTGGGCAGGGGGGCACCAATGATTTTTCTGCTGTTTTAACAGTTTTCTGCAGTCTGTTTCTGTCCTGTTTTGTTGCTGCTCCAAACCAGATGGTGATTGATGAGCACAGGACAGATTCAATGACTGCAGTGTAGAACTGTATCAACAGCTCCTGTGGCAGACTGTACTTCCTTAATTGCCTTAGAAAGTACATCCTCTGCTGGGCCTTTTTCAGAATCGAGTTTATGTTTGATTCCCATTTCAGGTCTTGGGAAATGGTAGTGCCCAGAAACTTGAAGTTCTCCACAGGTGACACAGGGATGTTGGATATTGTGAGGGGGAGTAGTGTTGAAGGATGTTTCCTAAAGTCCACTATCATCTCCACAGTTTTGAGTGTGTTTAGCTCAAGGTTGTTCTGACTGCACCATAGCACCAGCTGCTTCACCTCCTGCTTATATGCAGACTCATCACCATCTTGGATTATTCCAATGAGCGTGGTGTCATCTGCAAATTTCAGGAGTTTGACAGTTGGGTCACTTGATATGCAGTCATTCGTATAAAGGGAGAATAGCAGTGGGGAAAGGACACACCCCTGAGGAGCACCAGTGCTGACTGTCCGAATACTGGAGGTAACACCTCCCAGTCTCACCTGTTGTTTCCTGCCTGTCAGGAAGCTGGTGATCCATTGACAGATGGCAGGGGTATAGTAAGGTTTAGGAGTTTGAGTGGAGGATTCCCGGAATTATTGTATTGAAAGCCGAACTAAAGTCAACAAACAAAATCCGGGCATATGTTCCTGGGCAGTCAAGGTGTTGCAGAATGTAGTTTAGCCCCATGCTGACTGCGTCATCCACCGATCTGTTTGCTCAGTATGCAAACTGTAGGGGATCCAGCAGCTGTTCTGTCACCTTCTTTGGATGGGCCAATACCAGCTTTTCAAAGGTCTTCATGACGACAGATGTCAGAGCGACAGGCCTGTAGTCATTCAGTCCAGTAATGGAGGCTTTCTTGGGGACTGGGATAATTGTGGAGAGTTTAAAGCAGGAGGGGACCTCACACAACTCCAGTGATCTGTTGAAGATAGAGGTGAAAATGGGAGCCAGTTGGTCAGCACATGCTTTGAGACAGGAGGGGAGACACCGTCTGGGCCGGAGCCTTCCTTGTCTTCTGTCTCTGAAAGAGCCGATACACATCCTTTTCACAAATCGTGAGCGCAACTTGAGTTCTGGAAGGAGTTGTAAGAGAGGATTGCAGAGGTGTGATGGGGGCAGACATTGGGCTGGGTTGGATGAGAGGTGTGAAGATATTGTTCTCAAACCTGCAGTAGAAGGTGTTGAGGTCGTCAGCCAGGTCTTTGTTTGCTTCAGTGGGAGGGTGGTCTCCTGTAGTTTGTGATATTTTGCAGGCCTTTCCACACTGATGCAGGGTCGTTAGCTGAAAACCTGCTTTTCAGCTTTTCAGAGTAGCTTCTTTTGGCTATTCTGATCTCCTTTGTCAGTTGGTTCCTGGCCTGCTTGTACAGAGCTTTGTCCTCCCCTCTGTATGCATCTTCCTTGGCATGTCGAAGTTTTTCAGTTTGGCTGTGAACCATGGCTTGTTGTTACTGAACTTGCAGAAGGTTTTGGTTGGCACACACATGTCTTCGCAAAAACTGATGTAGGATGTCACAGTGTCAGTCAGCTCATCCAGGCTGTCAGTTCCAGCCTCAAAGACACTCCAATCAGTGCAGTCAAAGCAGTCTTGTAGTTCCTGCTTTGCCTCACTGGTCCATCTCTTCACTGTTTTGACTACAGGCTTAACAGATTTTAGTTTCTGCCTGTATGTTGGAATAAGATGAACCAAGCAGTGATCAGAGTTCCCTAAAGCTGCCCGGGTACAGAGCGATACGAGTCCTTAAGAATGGTGTAGCAATGATCCAGTGTGTTTTTCCCTCTTGTCGGACAGTTAATATGTTGCCTGTATTTTGGAAGTTCTAGTGTTAGTTTTGCTCTGTTAAAGTCTCCAAGGATAATAAAAAGAGAATCCAGATGTTTTTGCTCCAAGCCGGATATTTGGTTTGCCAGGTTTTGCAGTGCATCATTCACGTTGGCCTGAGGTGGGATGTAAACTCCAGTCAGAATGAATGAGGAAAATTCCCGCGGTGAGTAAAACGGTTTACAGTTTATTACCAGTGATTCCAAGTTTGGGCTGCAGTATTTATCCAGCACTGTGACATCTGTACACCAACGTTCATTAATGTAGAAGCAGATTCCGCAGCCTTTCGTTTTGCCCGATAGCTCCGTTACGCGATCCGCTCGGTGTAAGTGAAAGGCCGAGAGAAGTAATCCGTTGTCCGGGATTGAGTGACTGAGCCAAGTTTCAGTAAAACAGAGAGCAGCGGAGCATGCAAAATCTTTGTTTGTTCCGTTAAGAAGAGTTAGTTCGTCCATTTTGTTCGGCAGTGAGCGGAGGTTCGCCAGGTGAATTCGACGGGAGCGCAGTTCTAAATCCCCTCTGTCGTAACTTCACTAGCGAGCCGGCGCGCTTCCCCCGCTGGCGTCTCCTCCATGTGCCATAGAGAGTAGCTGCAGCTCCAACTAAGATCTTCAAATAACTTTCCGGGTTTGTAAAAACTGTTGAAAAGGTATCTGGAGTGAACTCCCCGATGTTAAGCAATTTTTCTTTAGAGTAAGTTATTAGGGTAGGGTAACTAAACACACAGACAATAAACAAAAAGAAAGAAAGTACTAGAGAGAGTCGTGCCGAGGCTGCCATCCGTGGCGCCATCTTGGACCATATGGCGATGAAGTAAAATCAGGAATTAAAATAAATCGAGATTCTTACTGTTTTAAACAGATCTACAGTGCAGTATAATGAACAGTCACTTTCAAGGGTTAACGTATCAAATACTTTTCTTTTTTATTATTCAGTCATTGCATTATAATAAATCTTCAGATTTTATTCAGTTATTAAAATGATTTCAGTGTTTCTGATTCTATATTTCAATTTTGAAGTGTAATAAGAGAAAATGGCTTACCGAGGTTCCGACCCTGTATCTCGTCTGATTTAACATTCTATTCTAGAGTGTCCAACTGAAGGATGCAGATCAGTGACAAAGTCTAGTGAAATGTGGGACCATGGGCACCTGGGGACTGAAGTGTATAGAGAAGACCAGCCAGAGCACAGACAGGACAGCATGCCATGAATTGGCAAATATCCTCCTTGATGTTTGGCCACCAGAACGATTAGTGGAGGGATAAGGTCCGAGGTGTGCCTGGGTGACAGAAAATAGGGGAGCTGTGGCACTAATGGAGAACCTGTGAGTGCATTTGGTCTGGGACATAGTGTCTCTTCTCTGAATAGCTTACCAGGACTGGCTTTTTTTTTCCTGCTACTAAGGGGAGAAGAATGTTGGATGCGGGTGGCAGGGGAGTCCTGTCAGCAAAGGGCAAGGGATTTGCCATTCTTGGACTTCTGACAGTAGGAGTGTGTAAAATGGAAAAGCCTGACAAACGTCCCCAATGGACCTGCCTTGGGTTGAGGCACTTGGCCATCCGGAGGTACTCCAGTGTCTGGTGGTTCATCCAGATGATAAATGTCTGCTCCCTCCAACGATTTATATCACTCTTGTAGGGGGAGCCTGACTGTCAATTGGTCGGAAAAAAAAGGCGGAATGTTCTAGGTGATTGACTTCGGTTACTCACTGGAAGAGGACTTCTTCCACTCCCTTGTCAGAGGTGTCGAAAACACACACACACACACACACACACACACACACACACACACACACACACACACACACACACACACACAGTATTAAAAAAAATAGGCATTTTATTATAACAGTATTCTAAATAAATCAATTTTACACTGATCTAGGTGGAATTATTTCCATGTTGTAGGTGTGAGGGAGTTTTATTATTCATCAAACCAATCAATTCAGATCAATTCTCATCTCCATGGAAATATTTAGATTTAAATGATGAAATGAATGAATTTTTTCTTATTGTTACAGTAAAATATAAATACAAAAGTAACCAGGATCCAGAATTTTTTCTGTCAGCAAACTGACACTAATTAAAAGACCGAATGTTTGTGGTAGATAAAAGGGGAGTGGTCTGGGGTGTGGTCAGGGGGGCGGAGTCACATTTGGTGGCTTTATGCGTTAATTCTCAAAAACAGTAGATGGTGAGGGAAGGTGGACTGGAGGACACACGACTGTTATGAGAAAAGAAATCTGTGAGGTGAAATTCAACAAAATAAAGCAACAACAATACAGATGTAAGATGTTTTATTTTTATAACAAATGTTATTTAGTGTGTAAAGACTCCAGCAAATACACGACTTCTGATTTCAGAGCCAGGTTTCTGTCGGCCTTCATGCACTCTGGACTATAAAAGCTGTCATTTTTATTGTAAAAATACGACATGAACAATAAAATCAATACAGTGAAGTACAGTTAGTTGATGCCTGAAGGTGATTATGTTCTGGATTTTCAACAATTTTAAATACTGAAAAATTTCTGGAATCTCGAACAGAAAACAAAAAGAGAGAGAGAAAAGAAAGGCAGGATTAACAGAACGATTACTGACGATGTGATAAATCTATACAGACGTGTCACGATGCACCTCCCAGGATCAGTACTGAGGATTTATGCATGAAGCTTCAACACCAAATCAAAACAACGTTTCTAAGACGTATGTACCATGAAAGTATCGACATTTCTCACAATTCAGAACGTTTGAGTCAAATAAAGAGACAGGAAGGATGAGATTGATGTTTCTCTCTAACACACACACACACACGTGCACACACACGTGCAAACACACACACGCACACACTCACGAACTCAACGGCAATACTGAGACGGAACAATATTCTTTCTCTATACAATTTAATACAAAAATAAAATCAAAACTGTTCCAATTTTCCAGACTGCGTCTCTTTATTATTTGAAATCTTTTTCTTTTCCGCACAGAGGTAGTGGCTATTAAGGTAAAAGGTGGAGACGAGAAAAAACGTGTATAAAACTGTTGCTTTTCTCTTTCCGCTTGTTCTGATCTGAAGAATCGTGATGAAGAAGAGAAGAATAAAATAGAACTGTGTCACGTACAAAAGTTGTCCTTCATATTGTACAGGTTTGTACACGACAATCACGCAGCGAACCGCTGATCCTCCTCCTGCTGTGTGTGTGTGTGTGTGTGTGTGTGTGTGTGTGTGTGTTCTTTCTTTCTTTCTTTCTTTCTTTCTTTGTTTCTTTGCGTAAAAAGGTAAAACCTGGTGCGTGCTGTTTTTAAAGATATGGACCATAAAATCATTAAAATCATCATCATCATCATCATCATCATGGTCGACGACATGGAAGACGAGTTTATGCTAATGCTCCCACTAGCGGTTCCTCGTCTCCTCGTGATAGCAGCTCCTTCTTTTCATCCGTACTCGCCAGAGAGCTGTGGCTGGTTTGGGCGCCCATGTACAGTGAGGAGTACACCGGGTTCGTGAAGTTAGTCGGCTGAAAAGAGGAAAAAAACCCACGTTGTGTTGAAATCGCTCCTGAGTTGTGAAAAAGCGCAATTACAAAGCAAAGCCGTTTCCCAGTGCTAGCGTTAAAAGAGCGGAGCGTTCTGTTAACACAAACTAGCATTAGCATATCAGACATCTATTTCATATTTATATATGTTTGCATTTTGATCAATTCGGTGTGAATTAGTCTTTCATTCTTGAGTTAAATTCCTCTGATGATCACAAACGATTTCACTGAATTTGATGATTAAGGAATTTAAATAAATAAATAAACATCACTCTCATATACAGAATTATACCTTAATAACAGATGATTTTTTTTATTTATTTTGGTGATTATTAGTGATTGGTGATTGATTTAATAGCAGGATAAATTCTAAAATAAGTGAAATAAAAATGTTAAACTTGCCGCTTCCGTGTCCCGTGTGGAATCTTTAACTGGAGGACTTTTGGGAAAAGTCTGAGTAACATGTAAAATCAGTCTGCCATGTGTTCATTTATGTCTCTATTTATTTACTTATATGGTAAGTTATTTATTTAATTTCCACTTAAGATTTGTAAAAATGAAATGAAATATAACTCGTACGAATCTGATCATGGAGTATCACCTTGTCTGGATCAAGTGTGAAATCAGAATCCAGAAGTTCTCCTACGTCGTCATCTTGTTCTCCATCGTAGATTTTATACGCTGGGTTTCCGATTTCCACGTTCATGGCTCCGTTAGTCATCCTCTGGTGCTGGAACCCTTTAGCGCTGTACGGAAAAAAAGGTGACAGGGACTGATTTCAGAATAAACACCATGTGAAAATCATATCATACAAAACAATACAGCCACAACACAAGGGGGCGACACAAACAATCACCAGCACCTATGATCAGAGACACCCACAATCACATGCACTCAGTCATCTACACTGTACCCAAATTTCATTCACAATAAAACATAGAAAACATAGCGAATGTGTAAACTGAGGAGATTTTACCATTTCAAGGAAAAAATGGTTATTTTGAATTTGATGCTGCAACAGGTTTTTGCTGCAAAAGTTGAAAAAAGTAAATGTTATTAAAGTTTTTAAACATTTAGTAAGTAATGAGTTTAATGCACAGCAGGTCAGTCAGATGTTGAGTATAAATAGTGTCAATTTGAGAAGCAGAGTCTCTCAGCAGTAAAGAGGGGTGGAGCTTTACCAATCTATAAAAGACTGTCTACAAACTGTAGAACAATTTCAGAATAATGTTCCTCAATGTCAACTGCAAAACAGTTAAATATCTCATTTACAGAACATATCAAATGTTTCTGTTTCTCTCTGAACCAAAACTCATTAGAAAAATGTACTGAAGCAAAGTAGAAAACTGTTTTGTGGTGAGCTGATACTAAATTTTTAATTATTTTTGGAAACCATGGACACCACGTCCTCTGGACTAAAGAGGAGAGGGACCATCTGCCAGTTGAAAAAGCTGCTTCTCTAATGGTATGGTGGTGCGTTAGTGCCTGTGGCTGAACGCTGTATACAGGCTTTGGAGCAACAAATGCTTCCATCAAGGAAAAGTCTTTTTTCAGGGAAGGGCTTGTACTTCTGAGCAGGACGATGCTAACTGCATTCTGCATCTATTACAACAGCATGACTTCGTAGTAGAAGAGTTTGGGTGCTGAACTGATCTGCTGCAGTCTAGACCTTTACCATCTGAAAACATTTGGTGCTTCATGAAACGAAAACCACAACAAAGGAAACCCAGAACTGTTGAGCAGATAGAATCCTGTACAGACACAAATGGGAGAACATTCCTCTCCCAAAACTTCAGCAACTGCTCTCCAAAGGTTCCAGATGTAGACAGACAGAAGATGCGATGCTACACAGTGGGAAACATGGTCCTGTCCCAACTTTTTGTAGAAGTGTCGCAGCCATTAAATTCAAAATGACCTGATTTTTTTCCTTAAAATGGTGTAAATTCTCAGTTTAAACTGTTGAAGTTTTATTGTAAATAAAATACGGGTTTATGAGATTTGCAAATCATTACATTGTGTTTTTATTGATATTTTACACAGTGTTTTGGGATTTGGGGTTGTATATGATGTAGATCAGTGGCCCCCAACCGTTTTTTGCGCTTTTTTGATGTGGGACAGTATTTTCCCGGGCCGGTCTTTAAGGTGTGGTGGATAAATACAAGATAAAATGATACGAGCAAAAAACCTGATATTTTCTAAATATAATAATAAACATGAATCCACTGTGTTGTTGTTTGTTCATTTTTCTCTCTTGGGGGTTTGAGTTTAGCGGTAATGTATTATGTGTTAGCAGCTGGAGCTCCTTTAGGAAGGTAGTGGATGGAGGTAAGTCATGTGATCGAGTCATAGACAGATGTGGAGTAGAAAATCTGGTCATTTTCCAAAATAAAACATTATTCAGAATCAGAAAATAAATAAAACGGAAATTGTGTAAATGATGTATTCTTTCTGTGCGGCCCGGTACCAAATGACTCACGGACCGGTTGGAGACCACTGGTGTAGATGATGTGGATAGTGATTAAGATGGGGATGTAGATAGTGCAGATGGTATAAATGGTTTAGATGATGTAGATGATGTATAGATCATGTAGAGGGTGTAGATGATTTACATTGTTGTGTAGATGATGGAGATGGTGAAATTGGTGTAGATGATGGAGATATTGATGAAGATGGGGATTTAGATGGTGCAGATGATGCAGATGGTATAAATGGTTCAGATTATATAGATGATGTATATAATGGAGATGATGAAATTAGTGTAGATTGTATAGATGGTGGAGATGATGTTCATTGTGGTGTAGATGATGGAGATGGTAAAAATGGTGTGGAGGGTGTAGATGATTGAGAGGTTTTGAGAAGATAGGGATTATGGTCAGGTAACAGATCAATGGTTCTAGTCCAGGTTTAGGGAACACAAAGACCAGAGATCAGTCTGGAGACAGGAACAGGAAATAAATCACAGAAAAAACAACAAAAGGATTAAAGAAAGACGGACTAAAGGAAACAGAAAGCCTGAGGATGGTTACCGCAACCAGCTCGAGGTGAATTTGCCAGACCTGAGGAGGAGAGAAGATGATGATGTTAATGGAGAAAAAAAAGAAGAAGAAGGATATTTTGGATCGGACGTGATCAGATTCAGAATTTAATAAAATGTTAAAGGAGAAAATAAAACGTCCATCAGCTGAGACGTGTTTCATTTTCTTTAGTTTTGCTTCAAATGAACGAGGCTGCTGTACCTAACAAACACTGCAGCACCAAGTCATAGTGAGATCTGATCCAACACTGTTCTACAAAGAGCTCAGAACACACACACACACACACACACACACACACACACACATATATACACACACACACACACACACACACACACACACACATACACACACACACACATATACACACACACACAAACACACACACACCAATTCCGTCACCAACTACTGTGTGTAAGTCCTGTTTACACACACACACACACACACACACACACACACACTTACCTCTCATCCTCTTTCTGTACCACAGGAAACCAGCAGTCAGCAGCAACGCCAATAATATCAGAATAATCACAGGAATCACGATAGATGCTGTGTCTACACACACACACACACACACACACACACACACACACACACACACACACAGTTACATGTAAATACTATTTGTACATAAAATGTAACACACTCAGAGCAAAGCGCTATTCCACCTCTCCTACATACACAAACTCACACATGCTCATTATTGGCCAGTGTCTATATGATTGACAGGGGACAGAGAATAAGCCCCACCCCCACACAGCTGTGGCACTCAGGAGCAGTTAGATTTGATTCAGTTTTAGTAATTGCTAGCTGTTACCAGCTCATTACACACTGCTCAATTTATTATTTCACCCCCCATAAGCTTATTATTTTTATGATTATTGCCTTTACCCACTTTTTTGAGGTTATTGTTGGTTTGTTTGTTATCACCAGGTGTATTGTCATGTTTTTATAAACCGTGTGTGTCCCAAAAATATAAGAAAACGTTTTACAAATGTTACAACACCTGCTCCAAACCATTCCACAACCTCACCCACAAACACACACTGTTTTGTATTTTGTATGTATTGAATCATTTACAATGATTTACTAATACAGAATCATTTCACATTTTTATTTTTAAACATGAAATATTATGAAAATCTGTGTTTCAAATCTGCGACTGTAATCCTCTTGTGAAATCATGAAATGCTGTAGTGTAGACGCCACACACACGACTCCATAAACACAACACACAGTGAAGAGAAACACTCACGGTTACTGGACTCCCTGTTAACGTTGGGGTTGTAGTTCTCACACTGAAGCCCCTCCCACCCAGGTGGACACCTGACAGGTAAAAATAAAAGAATAAATATGTGTATGATAGAAAATAATGCTGGATCGTGTTAATGCAGATATGTAAGTGTAAGTGTGTGTGTGTTACACACTTGCACTGAGGCAGGTTAGCAGCACTGAGGGAGCACTGTCCATTAGCGCAGTATCCCTCACACGTGTAGCAGCTCGGCTGAATCAGACCATTGGGACAGCTTTTACACACACACACACACACACACACACACACACACACACACACACACACACACAAGATATAAAACATTTATAACACACATATTACACATGATATAAGTGTGTGTTTGTATGCTATAATTGCATGTGTTTGTGTGTGTATACAGGCACATGACGTCTCTGTAAGCAGAGTTGGCATATGTGTGTGTTTGTGTGTATATATGTGTGTAGCAGCACATGACGTCTTTGTGAGCAGTTTTGGGGTGTGTGTTTGTGTGTGTGTGTGTGTGTGTGTGTGTGTGTGTGTGTGTGTGTGTGTGTGCGCCAGACAGACAACGTGCCCAATAAAGAGAAGCTGCTCTAAACACCACTGTTGGCGTAGTGCTGAACGGACAGCACCAATTCAGCACTACTGTTGTGGAAGCTGGGAGAAGCTCAAGCTCCTTGCTAATGAGGCAGTGTGTACGTGTGTGTGTGTGTGTGTGTGTGTGTGTGTGTGTGTGTGTGTGTGTGTGTGCGAATGTGTGTGTATGTGTACCGGCACATGACGTCTCCGTGAGCAGTGTTGGTGCAGCTGCCTCCGTTACAGTAGTGACATTTGTCCACTGCACACCGTTTGCCGGTGAATTTAGAAGAACAGAGACACTGAATGTCTCCGTCTCCTTCCTGAACACACGTCCCTCCATTCTCACACGTCTCATCACACACTCCTGAAAAACATCACGTACTCAACCAAACCTCATCAACACATTGCTATGGAGTTGAACTTTTTCTGCATGGCTTCAGCATTAAGCTCACATAACAGGGTTCCTACACATTTTTCATTTCAAAATTCCAGACTTTGCCAGACTCCAATATACAACAGACGTCACTAAAGATTTTTAAAACCATATTTAACATTTAAAATAATGATAAAAAATTCCAACATGTGTTATGTTACAATCTCTGATGTTTAATACCAAATCACAGCCGGACAGTTGTAGCTACTGGAGTTGATGCACAGCCTTTTATCAAAACAACAGTGCAATTTTACTCATTAATATATAACATTTTTAACAGTAAACTTTTAATCCTACAGCAACAGAAGAACTGTTCACGTGCAATTCACCAAGAAACTACAAAACAGAACTAAAGTCCATTAACAAAAACACTTTTGGCCACGTCCACACTGATACGTTTTTATTTGAAAATGCATATTTTTCTCTCTGTTTTGGCCTTCTGTCCACACTGAGACGCCATTTCAGTCAGCTTTTAAAAAAAATATTCCAGTCAGCTTTCTAAAAAAACACTCTCCAAAGTGAATAAATGTAAAAACACTGTTTGTGCGTCACAGTGTGGACTGTGTGTGAAAACTGAGGAAACACACGTCCCTCCATTCTGTTTATTCGTTATCGTGAAGAGCCAGAATGTAAATAAACCTCAGGCGGAAACGACGCAGTCGAACAGTACGAGCAGTGTGAGCGTTTTCAGATGTTTCAGTGTGACTTTCAGAGCGACTTTTGGGAAATGATTGAAAACGAAAGTGTGGATGTGGATCGATTTCAGACGAAAACACTGCTTTCAGATTTTTACTGATTTGTGTAAACGTAGCCTTTTTTGTAGCCTTTGTTTACTAAAAATATTTAGACATATTTTCATTTTATATTTTTGAAAACTAGATAGAGCAATAGAACAGAAACAAATAAATATATATTATAATCTATAAAATGTATATTTTTAAATACTTCAGCGTTCACTCAAATCAAATTCCATAATTTTTCATAATTTTCCGTAAGAACCCTGATATAAGGAGCATCAGTATTGAGATGTCATGAATATGAAACATGGAGCTGGAATTCCAACAAGAACACAATAAAAATCTTAAATATCTTATCCACACTTTTCCTGTGTGTCTTCAGAAAGTGAAAGTGTAAAGGTCCAGCTGTTTAACTCACTGTATTGGCACTGGTCACCCAGGAAGTGAGTGGGGCATCTGCAGATGGGTTGGTTTCCTCTGTTGACGGTGCAGTTTCCTGCGTTCTGGCAGTAGTTGCGGCAGGTGGGCAGGTTACAGTTTGGACCCGTGAAACCTGGACGACAGCGACACGTTGGAGAACCTGAGAGAGACAATGAGAAAATAAAAAACCCATACTGGACCAGGATTGGACCACACTGCTTACAGATGTGAGGGTACAGTAAGCTCCGCCTCTTTTCTATTTTCATAGGCTGCCATGTTTAACCAATCACAATCACCAGGGAAAGAGAAGTGGATATAGTAAGATGTAATGTGTGAGGAACATCA